>NC_142065.1:207963753-208263753 GCF_059756535.1 Pantherophis guttatus | reverse complement strand
CTGAAATCCTAGTGATCTCATGGATATATCATCTGGTGGATATTGCTATTGTCAAAGCAGGGGTGAAATTAAAAAATTTCCCCTACCGGTTTTGTGAGCTGACTTGTTGGGGGAGAGGTCATGTGACTGGGTGGGCGTGGCCAACTTGACATCACTCACATCGAGGAGCTCCTCAACGGCCCATCCTCTCCCAGCCACTCCTTGTCGCAAATGGCAGGAAAATGGGGAGGGGAATATTCCTGCCTACCATCCTTCCCTCAGTCTGTGCTGAGATTGAGGAATGGATGACAGGCAGTAAAATCCCCTTCCCCATTTTCCTGCCTTTCACAAAAACGGCTCCATTCCAGATGCTCCCCCCATGTCCCCCTCACTCCTGGGGACTACCTTAAAAGGGACAGGCTGCAGCAGCTCCGTTCTGAATGGAGGGAGAAAAGTTAGCATTCTCTCTGCTGCATTTAACATTGAATTCTGTGGGATATCGAGCGGCCGGAAGAGGTGAGCGGTGACCGGCCGGGCATGGGTGGGGCCAAGGAGGGGTAATTACTACCGGTTCGGTGAACTGATGCCCATAATCCCTAGCGGTTCCCCCGAACCGGTCCAAACCGGTAGGATTTCACCCCTGTTACTATTGTTTTCTTCCAGGATATCTGTCAGGGTTCCAAGTAACAACGGAATCAAAACTCCAAGGCAAGCATATTCCTCAAAGCATAGATTTATTAGGCATGTCATGTTGGCATGTCTGGGGAAACCCGACTCTAAACCCCCCCCCTTGGGTCCCCCCCCATTAAAAGTAAAGTTTTCTTTCCCCCACCCATGCAATCCATCACATGATCCAATCAGGTCATACTCCAAGGGTCAGTTGGTCTCAGATCCCACCTCCTTGCACCTGGTGAGAAAGTCCTTGGTTCTCAGAGGAAAGAATTTTATTATGGCTACAATCCCCCAGCTATCTCTACCTCCCCCCTCCTTTTCCCATAGCTCGACTCATCTCCGCTGTGGCAACCCTGAAGGTGCCAGGGGGAAAATGACTTCAGGACTCACAATCCCCGAGACATCCCTCTGGATGTATCTCTGGATTTGGGCAGCAAATAAGTTTGAATGAATGAGTGAATGAATGAATGAATGAATGAGTACATACATCACATACATATATAAATACATACTATTTTTTATTTCTCAGTCTTAGTTCTTAGATTATCTGAAGCTTGTGATTTCAGAGAAAATCAGCTAAGAGCTTTCTTTTAGTTGAGCCAAACACATGCAGCCCCTCCTGAATTTTTTGTCGGATTAATCCAGTTAATCCAGAAGCACATTGTGTGACATGCATATGATGGGAAATGATGGCTTTATCCAGTGATGGAATAAGTAGCTGATCATCATCTGGTACAACATATGGACAATATCATGATGTTTCATCTTTATATCAATTTACCCAGAATTGCTTCATCACAAGCACAAAAATATACTGGTGATTAGCCACCTGGCTTTAACACTCAAGTAATTTGCTTTTCAGGAAAGCTAACAAGATGTTTACAATACTGTCGAATTAACCTGTTAAAGAGGATTTACATTTGTTCATGTAAATAATCTACCGTAAATGTTGATTATCTTCTCAGATGTTGTTTTCCTTTCATTTTTGCCCAGGGAGAAGAAGGGGGTTCAGGTCCCCCAGGACGTCAAGGTTATGTTGGAGCACCTGTAAGTTAGGATTTGTCGTCATCATTAACTTAATATTCTAAATCAGGGGTACTCAAACTTGGCAGGTTTAAGACTTGTGGACTTCAACTCCCAGAATTCTCCAGCCAGCTATGCTATGGAGAATTCTGGGAGTTGAAGTCCATAAGTCTTAAACCTGCCAAGTTTGAGGACCTCTGCTCTAAATGAATGCAGTATACTTTTTTAAAATTCAATTGTCTGGCAAGAAGATACATGATTCTCAAACCAGAATCAGAGCACTGCATATTTTACACAGATATTTGGTTAGGTTATCAAGTTAAGGAAGGTAGAACAATTCCACTCAAAGGTAGAGATCTGCAGCCCTTCTGATTCAATTCCCAAGATAATCCAGCCCTGGAAAAGAAGCTCCTTTAATATCCCATGAAGTTTGGAATCAAAGAAAGGCAGAACTGATTTACTCAGAAGTCCTTTTAATTTCACATTATGAGTCATGCATCTGAGAAGGTCAACGGTGGACATAATCATTCCTTAGGAATTTGTGTTTGAGCCAATCAATTTTGCAATCTTGAGGTAACATACAGTAGCGGCCAAAATTGTGGAAAACCTTTTGAGAAAAGTGTATTTTCTAAAACTAGCTAATAACACCACTTTTTTGGGGAGTAGTACCATAAATTTATATATCAATGGAAAGATAATTTAATCAAGAATGTAATGCAATAACGTTTATGAAGGATTTGCTATTAGAATAGCAGTTACAGGATAAAGAAGAAAAGTGAAACACGTAGAAAAAACAACATATAAAAAATTATCACCTTAGAAAAAAAGAGATATACAAAAATGATCACCATGTCAGTTAATATTTAGTTGGGTAACCTTTAGCATGAATTACGTCCTTACAACATCTTCCCGTGGAGTGAACCAAGTCTTTTAGTTCTGCAGCTGTTCTAATGTGAAACCAAGATTAAATGATTGGTTCAATTAACTGGGTTTTATTGCTGGGTCGTTTCTGACTAACAAGTTTCTTTAGTCAGCTCCATAGATTTCCAATTGGGTTAAGATCTGGGCTATTCCCAGGCCATTCCAGCAGTGGAATATGATTATCTTGAAACTCCAAAAAAAAAAAGATGGTGCTATTAGCCATCAAACCTCAAAAATACACTTTCCCCAAAAGGTTTCTATAATTTGGGCACTACTGTATTTGTCTACTGTAGCTTCTTTTACCATCTTTAGAACTTTTAAGTCTGCATTAAATTTTCAGATGTCCGAACCAGTTTGAGTATTTGCATAACCCAAATGGGCAAAATAGAAAAGGATTAGGAATTACATATGCCAGATGTAAGTATCCTTTTGGACATGCCCTCTCTTCCCCATTCGTACATCATATTCCAGACACATTGTGTAACAGTGTTTTGGGGTTTTTTTTGCTTAATGAGAAATAAATGGTTTTTTTTAGGCTTTAATTTGCTGTAACCTAATTGTTCAGATCCCCGATGAAACAACGTTTGTTCAGGAATAAAACAACTTCATAATAATTAGCCTTTTTGGTTTCAGCTTGTCTTTGGTAGGTTGTAACTATATCCCATTTAACTGATATTAGTTTTTACAAAATGTTGAGGAATAATTTAGACTGTTCTTTGGAGAAACTTTGACTCCAATGGATTTATGGACATAGATTTATCCCTCTGGCGAGCTGCTGTACACAATTAAGTTCATGGAGATAGTCAATTTTGTATAAATTATCCATAGCAAGTGTACATATATTGACCTCAACAAAGCTCATATGGATTGATAATATCATTCTAATTCTATGGGTTCTCCTCACATGGATTATACATCTTGTTCCTTTATAATGTCAGCTTTTGCTTGTTGAATAATGTCACTGTTCATCAGATGAGGTCATGCCTTTTGTTGAAGAAGGTCACTCAGTTTTCATTAGCTTCCTTTATCTGGTTGTCAAAGTTTATTTTTTAAAAAGTAGATTAAAGACAAAATATTGAGTTTGTTGATCAATGCTCCAAGACCAATTAGCATAGACATTTTAAAAAAATGTTGTATAGTGTTATTCTATTTTATTTTATCCTTGCTGCTCTCTGAGCTTTTTGCACTGATGATGTTACTTAGTTTCTTTGAAACATCTGCAAGAAGACAACCAAGCTCAAGGGCATTTCAACAATAATAGAGTCTAAGATATCTTCTTTCTTCAAGGATACTCAACATTTATTAAGCCACTCTGTGAACATTCCTAGCCAGCCAATAGCTCAGAGGTATTGGGGTCAATATGATTTCTGTGATTTCTTACTTACTTACTTTTTTTTAGGGTTTGCAAGGGGAAAGAGGAGAAAAAGGACCACGTGGTGACAAGGTACAAATAATTTGTCAAATAATATGATGTAAATATGAGTACAAGTTTGGAACAGAATTGGCTCATGATAGACATTCCATGTCAAATATGCTACACTTAGGACAATACATTTCTCTGGAAGTCCACCTGAGTTAGATCATTTTAAAACTTATGTTAGATGTAATATATTCTATGCAGTCTACATACATGTAATATGATCAGGAATCTTCACCCTTGTCGTTGACCAAACATGGTCTGTATAAAGATATCAGTTCATTGTTTGAATTGATCAAATTTATTAAATAATTAATTCACTGCCTTTCGGATGTTTTCAATCTCAGCCCTGAAGCAAACATCATCTTCATTTAATGACCCCATAATCCCTTGAGGGATGGAGTCTGGGCAACTGAATGGACCTAACAGAGTGTTTTAATGGCCGGATGCCCTTCCTATCGCCAATATGGAGATTTGTTCAGTAGATATATTCTCAGTGTGCCCAGAGAGAGAAATATCTGCCTCTACCTAGGATCAAACTCACAGCCTCCTTATTGTGAGGCGAGAGTTCCACCTCTAGGCCACCGCACCACTCTTCAGCAATGAAGCAAATAAGCATAGGTTTAATTTGAGAAACACTATATAGGGAATAGACTGGAGATATAAAATATTGTCCAAAGATGGGCTGGTAATTGGGTGTCCTGCTGGCCAAAAGAGAAGAAAACAGTCCAAACCAGGAACACAATTCAGTGCAGGTTGGAGTTCAGAATCTACGACAGGAAATCAAACAAGAAATGTTTGCTAGCAGTTCAAATCGATCTACTTCCATATTTTATCCCTTGGAAAATGAAAAGCTTTTCCAAGACTACTTCATGGAATGGGATCTCCAACAGAACCTTTATGTTTGTTTGTTCAGGGAGAACGTGGCCTAGACGGTTTTCCTGGGAAGGCTGGCTTGGATGGAAAACAGGTATGTGTTTCATTTTTAAGTTAAAGAAATAGAATCCTTTTTAGAACAAGTTGTGCATATGCAATACAAAGACTTAGGACTGGTAATCAGCTCTTGCGATGCTTTGCATAAACCTGACACCAAGTTCTACCACACATCCTTTACATTTAAAATGGTAGCTCCTCCAGTGGCCTGATGGGGCAACAGAAAAGCATTGTGGACTATACAAAATGGTCCACATGAACAACTTGATTCATTTCAGGTCCTCCATCTCACAGTTGAAAAGAACACATCTGTTTAGAATTTTTTATTGACCTGTATACTGCACGGGTCAAAAAGAAGTCTGTGAAAATATTTACAGACCCCTCGCATCCTGGACATAAATTGTTTCAACTCCTACCCTCAAAATGACGCTATAGAACACTGCACACCAGAACAACTAGACACAAGAACAGTTTTTTCCCAAATGCCATCCCTCTGCTAAACAAATAATTCCCTCAACACTGTCAAACTATTTACTAAATCTGCACTACTATTAATCTTCTCATCGTTCCCACCACCCATCTCCTTCCACTTATGACTGTATGACTGTAACTTTGTTGCTTGTATCCTTATGTTTTATATTGACTGTTTCCTAATATGATTTGATTGCTTATTTGTACCTTATGACTATCATTAAGTGTTGTACCTTATGATTCTTGATGAACATATCTTTTCTTTTATGTACACTGAGAGCATATGCACCAAAGACAAATTCCTTGTGTGTCCAATCACGCTTGGCCAATAAAGAATTCTATTCTATTCTATTCTATTCTATTCTATTCTATTCTATTCTATTCTACTCTACTCTACTCTACTCTACTCTACTCTACTCTACTCTACTCTACTCTATTCTAACACATCTGTTTATTTTAGTTAATGACCACTGCTAACTGAAGAAATGGTTTTCCCTCTAACTATTTATCATACCTCATGCTTTCCAATAAGATTCAGAAAACATTTTTCAGACTGGTCTACATGTGACTATCCTGCAGGACAAACATTTTGCTTTTGTCCTCTGTGGTGACAAATTAATCATTTGGATCCAAGGTCCAATAATCAAATCAGCTTTGTACTTTTTTTTCTACAAAGAGAAGGAATAGCAATCTTCCAATATTTGAAGGGCTGTCACAGAGAAGAGGAGGCCAACCTATTCTCCAAAACATCTGAGGGCGGGACAAAAAGCAATGGATAGAATATTATCAAGGAAAGATCCAACCAAGAATTGAGGAGAAACTTCCTGTTAGTGAGAACAATTAATGAGTGGAATGGCTTGCCTTTAGACATTCTGGGTGCTCCATCACTGGAGGTTTTCAAGAAGAGGCTAGACAGCCATTTGTCTGGAATGGTATAGGGCCGTGATAGCGAACCTATGGCACACGTGCCACAGGTGGCATGCATAGCCATATCAGTGGGCACACCAGCTCAGCTCTGGTGCGCATGCATGCACTGGCCAGCTGATTTTCGGGCCTTCTGGGCCCACCAGAAGTAGGGAAACAGGCTGTTTCCTGCCTCAGGAGGGCCTGGGGGGTGGGTGAGGAAGGCCCGTTTTTCTTTCTTACCTGGCTCCAGGGCCTCTCTATGCATCTGGGGTGGGCAAAAACAGCCTTCCCCACCCCCTCGGAGGCCCTCCGGAGGCCTGAAACGTCCCATTTCCCAACTTCCGGTTGGACAGGAAGTGACTTTTTTGCTGTCCCCAGCCTCCAGAGACTCCTAGACTCCCATCTGGCACCCGATGGCAAAAAAGTTAGCCATCACTAGTATAGGGTGTCCTGCTTGAGCTCCAAGGTCCCTTCCAACTCTGTTATTCTATAATCTGTATTTGGTATACATGCAGAACAAAACAGAAGCATACATGCTTCTGATTCTTCATGATCTCATGGACATCCTTTTACCAGGATGATTTATCCATAACTACTTCTTTGTATTCTTATAGCTTTATGTTTCTGGCATTAATGTTCCATGCTTGGGAGTTTACTGAAAGAACCACTTGGCCACTAAGGAATACAGAATGATTGATTAGTTGGATCAACATAGTTTGCATATTGTTAGATGGGTGGAAAGTCAGGCATGTTTACCAGTCTAAGCTTGATGAATTAGTAGTCTCAGTACAATAGAGTTTCAAAAGTGAGTTGTGCAGTTTTGATTTATTTGCCGGTGTGTTCCAAAAACAAATTAAAAGAACAAAAATCTCTCATCTAAAAACTGCTGTTAAGACAAATTTGTTCCACCAAAACTTTCCCCCACATATTATTACTCACTTTTAAAGCAGGCAAGTTTACACCTTTTCATAGGAAACAACAAACCCTTTTTTAATGTTAAGAGGTAATTTTACAGTGCAACCTAACCTAGCTTTGATTTGAAATTGGGATATTGAGTGAGTGTCAATATTGAAATAGATTATGCTTCATGTGAATGCTATGATTCTTCAGCTTGCCAAAGGAAGGGGGAAGAGGAGGGGTGAGGTGGAATGGGGAGGTTCAACTGTGAGATCCAAGTAACCATCAAGGACACTTCTTTAGGTGTCGGTCAAGCCATGGATTGTTCTCAAAACAAAAGAATGATTCATAATTGCAGGGGTGTCAAACTCACAGCGTCATGTTGTCATCACGTGATGTATTGCAACTTTTCCCCCCTTCATTAAACCGGGGGTGGGCATGGTCAGCTCGTGACACATCTGGCCTGCAGAGTTTGACACCCCTGGGTTAATGTGACACATTCCACAGGGAGCAAAGGGGACATCTATTCTTTAACTATGTGGGATTGTGCGGGAAAAGTTAGAGCTGGTTTTGCATTCATCAGTGCCAAAACGATGTACTCAATAAAGTTTGCTTTTGGGATTTTAAAGTTCCTGAAGTTGTCTACTTTTGTTGAATTCATCAGTTGGATCGTTCTTAAGTTCAGCTTAAGTTCTACTATAACTTCACTTTTCTGGGCCTCTTAAGAAGACCCAATGCTCATCTCTTCTGATCCTTGTCTTTATTTTAAAGCTTATTACTATCTTGAACACTTTTTGACATTTGGTTATTTTTATTTCAGGGTGCCAAAGGAAGTCCAGGTCAACCTGGACCTGTAGGACTGCAAGGAGAGAAGGTAAAATGAGGATTATATAAAGGACTGATGTATGTCTATTCATGCTTTGAAGATTAATTTTAAAATAATTGGAATGTAGGTGACAGCAAGCTTGAAAGCAGATGCATCTTTAAAAAAATGCACTAAAGATACAGCTAGCATAAGTAGATGATCTTTTAAAACAATATCTTTTTCAGTCTAATGCCTGAAGATTTTCTGTTTTCAGGCTTAAAAATACTGTAGATGTTGCTGCTTTAAATAGGCCCTATGTTTGCAGTCCCTCCAAATCTCTTCAACATCATTTTTGTAACCACTATACAAATATTGCATGTATCTGTCTATAGGCGTACATTTATTTGTTCATTCAGTTTATTCATTCATTTTCATTTACCATCAGGAACAAAATCTACTTAGTAAGAGTTTCTGATCAACTTGGAGGCAAATAGTCAATATTATTTAAATCGTTTTCATTAGGCTGCCAATAGAGTAATCACATTTTTCGTGGCCAGATCATAGTTTTTGCACATTACAGTGGCTGAAGTCTGCATGGATTAAGTAATTGATGTTGGATTTTCCTCTTTTTTGCACATTTTTTGTTTATTTCCCCACTGAAATCAGCAGGGGTTCTCCAGTGGGATAAGTCTATGGGGTGTATCAAATCCAGGGGTGGGCTTCAAAAATTTTATCAAGGGGTTGTCTGCCTGGTTGCTGTGTGGGCGTGGCCATGATGGGCGTGGCCTAGTCAGCCTCCTTCACCACGGTGTGTGTGGGGGGTGTTTTTGCCTTCCCCAGGCTCTGGAGGCTTTTTTTGAGCCTCTGGAAGGGTGAAAATGGCCTCCCCAGGCTCCCGAGGACCTCTGGAGGCTGGAAACGGGCCCGTTTCTGGCCTTCCCGAATTTCCAGTAGGCCCGTTTTTTGCCATCCCTGAGCCTCTACGTGCACCCTGCACTTATCTTCACCCAGAATGGGCCATGGGGGGACTCGTGGAGGGGAAGGGCAGGGTGGGCAGGGCCAGCCAGGAGTGGGATTTGGGGTTTTTCCAAACTGCACAGAATCTTAGCTAGAGGTTCTCCCGAACCCCTGTGAACGCCCAGCAGCCCACCCCTGATCAAATCACTGTTTGATGGGTTTAGGAAGGTCTAGGAAGGCTGGGGGTTGCTCACCCCTTTTTCAGTTCTTCCCAGCCATTTTTTTTATGTAAAGCTGTTATGGAATGAAGGGACCAAACAACATTCCTGGGTCAGCCAGAGTCAGTTTATTGCGCAAGGTTCGGAGCCAGATTTGTACCTGAAACTTTGAACAAGGAAAGAGCTCTGATACAACTGTTTTTATACATTTCTAAGGCAAAGGATTCAGTGAGCTCATACAGTTTCCATATATGGTTAACATGAGATCATGCATTTTCCATATATGGTTAACATACACTTGTTATATGATAATTGACACATTTCCTAATTACTAAACCATTAGTAAACCATTATTTTTAGTTTATAAGATTATTTTAGCTACACAACTTTTCCTTAAGTGCCTGTAGTTGCTAATGGGAAATTTACTGCTGTCCTTGGGTAAGTTTATTGGATTAAGTAACTCTTTGTAACATATATGTCCTTGTCTTTGACAGTGATGCCCCTCAAATGTTTTCCATATGGCTGTCCTTCCGTGACAGCTAAGTCTCATCAGAAGATATATTACCACTTAATGGGGTTTAGCTGACTTTAATATAATCTCCAAGCAAGCACTTTTCTCTCTTATAATAATGTGAATAGAGAGGGTCCTTTAGAGTTCATGTAGCTGACTGTATGATTCCTATTTTATTCACATTAAAGCAGGGTTTCTCAACATTGATAATTTAAGAGATGACGACTTTACTCTCAGAGTCATATTGGCTGAGGAATTCTGACAGTTGATGTCCATACATCTTATAATTGCCAAGGTTGAGAAACACTGATATAAATCAGCTAATCAGGCTGTAGGAGACTCTTACAGGTCATCCATTTAATTATTTTTCTCTGATTTGTTTCCAATTATAGGGTGATATCGGTCCCCCCGGTAAACCAGGCTCAGCAGTAAGATTTATTTTATACACAGCTTTGGCATGGGATGATGAAAAATGACTTCTCTGGAACTGTGTGGAATTGGGGATTTATTTTTTTATAAGTTTTTTTTAAAATTTTTAAACAAACAATTCATCATTAATCAATCAGTGTAACATCTGGGTATATAATTTTTTGTGCCATCATATTCAACATTTATCATCATTTTCTTAGTACATATTTATCTTTCTTCTTACATTTAAATTTAATGTATTACAACATATTTTCCCCATGTTTCTTATTTTTACATTGTCTATTGTCTATATTCAGTCTCTATCCATTGATAAAATTGCCCCCATATGTTGTAATACTCTGATTCTTCCTTCCCTCTAATTGCAGAATTGGGGATTTATAGCTCTTGTGAATATCTCCTATCTTTGATAAAAGGAAGCCATATTCATGTCCATGGATTAATGCTAAAAAATTGGAATGTGTCCAACTGGCCTTCGTGCTTTGCAGTTTGGGGATCAAGAGGAAGAAATCTTGAGTAGAGCTTGTGCTAATAATTTTTAGTTTTAGTTTTTAGTTGACTTTATTGTCATTGCACCTCATACAACAAATTAAATGTCATCTTCAGTGTACACTATAACTATAAAAATAAAACACAAACACATATCCTTCACATTCTATACAATTGAATTGAAAACCCGATATTGCATTAATATTGCACTATACAGTAGAATTCAATATAGTTACTTCCCTGGGATAGAAGCTGTTTTCAGCCTATTTGTCCTTGTTTTTATTATCCTGTACCGTCTGCCAGATGGTAATAGTTCAAAAAAAAAAGGGTGCCCAGAATGAGATGGATCTAATATGGGGGATAATGAAGTGAAAGCCAATTCCTGACACATAATCCTCATGATTAAGGTTCATTAATCACAATTATGATTAAGTTTACAATCCTGAAATAGGTTGCAAACTGACAGGGAAATCAATTATGTTGTACACATGCATATCAAACAGCCTAATATATAATTAATGGTAACAATGATGGTTAGATTGTACATGTGACCTGTGTCACTTTTGAAAATATATGTTGGATAACATTTTGAACTACTCTGACTGCGTTACCATGCATTCACTTTTCACCGTTAGCCATTTTTCAGTGGGTTCTGAAGTTGTCCTACAAATTCTATTAAAACTTCATTATTGATATTGTTATTTCAGTAGGTATAAAGTGCCACAGGCTGAAGGGAACATTTATTGTAGCAATTCAAAAACAAAATGGTCTCATTTTTCATAGTCATTACCATTTTTTCAGGTAACCGAAATAGATTTCATAGGTTAACCTCCCTCCAGCTTTTAAGATGGATTGATCACTTATGAAGATTCTCCGTGCAACCCAATCTGTAGTTTTATAGAACAGTTTAGCTGACTCATTACTTGCTTCCAATTCAGCTTTATATCTCTGACTCCAATGTGTTGTTTGTAACTTTACTCTTAGCTTTGCTACTCACAGTGGTCATTATTGCTGGTGCCAAGTCAGAGAGGAATAGTTTCTCAAATGTAATTTCCAAGGGACTTTTCACACAATTGTTGAGACCCTGAATCATTAGTGTTTCATAATATGTGTGGTATACATTTATCTGCTTCAAATGATTCTCACTCTCTTCCTTCATTCATTCCCCCCCCCCACAAAACACTATCGTCATATATGGACCTTAAATATGCTCCTTATATACATTTTTGCTACCAAAAAAACCCCACCAGATTTTTTTTTCCCTTCTTTTTTTATAGATAATCTTTTTTGTTTCAGGTACAGATCGAAGGCTTGAAAGGAGAGCAAGTAAGTGTTTCTAATTTTTTTAGTGTAGGTGATACATGTTCAGGTAGAATACCGTATTTTCGGAGTATAAGACACACTTTTTTCCCTCCTAAAAGAGGCTGAAAATTTGGGTGTGTCTTATACTCCGAATGTAACCCCGTGCGGTGCCCAAAATGGCTACCCGGAACAGCTGCTGCCTTCTCTTACACCTTCCGTGCTTTGCCTGCTTCAGTCATTGGAGTTCCCTCCAAGGATCAGCTGTGCTTTTGAAGCTGTTTTTCAGCCCCAATGTGAGCGAAGGGATCTTCCATGCTTTGCCTGCTTTTCTAATTGCTGCTCCCTCTGACAATCAGCTGTGCTTTAGAAGCTGTTTTTTAGCCCCAACCAGCCCCAACTTCAAAACCAGCGAGTGAACTAATTTTATTTATTTATTTTATTTATTTTATTTCAACTTATATACCGCCCTTCTCCCCAGGGGGACTCAGGGCAGTGGACAGCCAAACTTAAAACACATATAGTACAAAAGTTAAGAAAAAACTAAAATAAATTAAATCATCGGCATTTCCAATTTAAAATCCCAAATCTACAAAATCGAAAAGTTCCCAATTTAAAACCCAGAATCAATAAAATCGAAAATTTAAAAACCCCATTAAAACCCCATTAATGTTCTGGGACTAGCCAGATGAATACCTGGTAGGCAGAATTCCCCCCCCCCTATTTTCCTCCCCAAAAATGAAGGTGTGTCTTATACTCCGGTGCATCTTATACTCCGAAAAATACGGTATTCTCGAAATCACTTAAATTCATTCTGTGTTCAGAAATGATACTTCTATGTCTTAATTTTGAAGTCACGAAAAACTGGCAAAAAAATACAAAGCACTTTTTAAACGCTGGGTGCTGCATAGCTTTCCACTACAAAAACCATCAGCATCTAATAAAAGGGGTTTCTGCAGGTGGTATCAAAACATAGTCAAGAAGTCTGCTGTGATCATGGGATAAGACTAGGGGTGCTATTCAGCAGGTTTTGACAGGTTCTGGAGAACCAGTAGCAGAACTGGCAAATACCACCTTTGGCTGGCCCCAGAGTGGGGTGGGAATGGGGATTTTTGCAGTATCCTTTCCCTTCCCCATACTCACCAAACCATGCCCACCAAGCCACACCACACCCACCAAGACACGCCCACAGGACAAGTAGTAAAAAAAATGAATTTCACCACTGGATAAGACCCCAGCCCCTTTTTTGTGTGTCAAATGCAAGATTATATCCACCATCTTGATTTTTTTTTTTTTTTGACCTGCTGGATGGCTCTAGATGGGAAATTATTTTCCTCATAATAGTATTTATTTCAAAGTTACACTCATCCACCCACTGAATTGTTCATCCAATTCATCCAAATGAATTGTTCTTTATCTTTCCATTAGGACAAGGTAGAGGAACAGCAGATAGTCTACTTAAGTGAAATTTAGGCTCTCATGGGTTTTATTTTCTTCAGATTTTAAATTAATCCCCTACTTCTTGCGCACGCACATGCTCACCTACTGTTCTGCCCCAGCTCCTGATTCCCAAGGATTGTGACACACACCAACAGTTCTTATCAAAGTTCTAAGGTACCAAGAATAAACAAAGTCCAGCAAAGGTTGGCAACCAGCCCAGAAAACAAGATACAATAAGACACTCACTCTCCAAAATGCTCTGTAATAATTACACGTTGTTTCCAGCAAGAAATTACTAACTACTTGCTACTTAAATAGGCTAAGGGAGTGGCCAATTATCTTCAAACCTTACTCTTGAGGAGACCTCCTCCTCCTGAGTAGCTACTCCTGCCTTTTGGCAGCCCTGTGTGCTCGAGCATTGAGGAGATGCTCCTCCACTTCGCTCTCTCCACTTGAAGGAGCCTCTGGAGGTTCTGAAGGCCCTGGCTGAGTCTCTGCCTGTGGCACCACATCCTCTTCAGCCTCCTTGCTGTCTGACGGGAGCACCGGCTGCGCAGGCTGCTGGCGCAACCCCACACCAGCCTCCTCGTCGTCGGGATCAACCACGATCCGCGTAGGCCGCTGGCGGGCCACAACACTTACATACAGGCATACAGTACAACAGTTACAGTTTTAATCCTAAAAGTTGCACTCTGAGAATTATTATACAGAAATACATTGTGTAGTGTATTAATTAAAGTAAATTGAATTGACACCAGAGAGGCTTACATTTAAACCCACCTCCAGCCAAAGAAACCAAGAGGGTGTTGTTTGGCCATTTCTCAGTGGCACCAGCCTCACAGGTTTGCAGTTGTGGAGAAAAAGAGCCGTGTGTGCTTCTTTGAGCAAAATAAGATAATTTATTTTGAGACCCCAAACTCTTTTAAAAAGAAAATGCAATAATGTACAACATTCGAAGAATGAATTTACCTACATTAATCTATTTTAAGAATGTATGTAATAGAATAGAATAGAATAACAGAGTTGGAAGGGACCTTGGAGGTCTTCTAGACCAACCCCCTGCCCAGGCAGGAAACCCTACACCACTTCGGACAAATTGTTATCCAACATCTTCTTAAAAATTTCCAGTGTTGGAGCATTCACAACTTCTGCAGGCAAGTTGTTCCACTTATTAATTATGCTCACTGTCAGGAAATTTCTCCTTAGTTCTAAGTTGCTTCTCTCCTTGATTAGTTTCCACCCATTGCTTCTTGTCCTGCCCTCAGGTGCTTTGGAGAATAGCTTGACTCCCTCTTCTTTGTGGCAACCCCTGAGATATTGGAAGACTGCTATCATGTCTCCCCTAATCCTTCTTTTCATTAAGCTAAACATGCCCAGTTCCTGCAACCGTTCTTCAAATGTTTTAGCCTCCAGTCTCCTAATCAACTTTGTTGCTCTTCTCTGCACTCTTTCTAGAGTCTCCACATCTTTTTTACATTGTGGCGACCAAAACTGAATCCAATATTCCAAGTGTGGCCTTACCAAGGCATTATAAAGTGGTATTAACACTTCACATGATCTTGATTCTATCCCTCTGTTTATGCAGCCCAGAACTGTGTTGGCTTTTTTGGCAGCTGCTGCATACGGCTGGCTCATATCTAAATGGTTGTCCACTAGGATTTCTATATGTATTATAGAAAGTATTTTAGAGAAAAATAGGTTGAAGTTTGGAGAAAAAGGAATATTTTATGTCCACTAATCTGTCCAACGTTATCTCTCAAAAGATGTCAATCACCAGAAAACAATTAACTCTTAATAGTGGTAAAAAGGTACATATGCAAAAAAGACAACCAAGTGTATGAAACAAATGCCTTGATAATTTGTTCTTGTGCAGTTTAGATCGATCTGGTCAATATATTAAAAAACCTGATGCAAAAATGCCAGTCATCTCAGATAATATTATGCTACACTTACCTACCCTTACATACTTTTGTTGTTTTAACTTGGGATACTTGAGATGTAAAAAAGAAAGATTCTTCCACTTGGAGAATGATGAAAAGTGGATATTATAAATCTCAGACCCCATCAGGAGAGTTTGAATGCAAAGCAAAACTCCATACTTCTTATTTTATTTTATTTTATTTTTAATTTTAAACACAAACTTTATTCAATTTAAAAAATAAAAGATTATACAAAACGTTCTTAACTCTTTAAAAAAAGTACAATTCTAAATTACATATATACTCAAACTAACAGGATTATCTATCTGTATTTGAACATGTAAATACATATATACATTAACCTTGATACTTCTTATTTTAACTTTGAAATTTGTTTATAGGGAGCTCCTGGCCCACGGGGGCCTATGGGGCCTCCAGGAACTCCGGGTACCCCAGTAAGTAATTTTATTCTTGAATGAATTATTTGTAATCTGAATGACCCACTTGTCAGGGGCAAGTAACCAGGAACCAAGGTTGTTCAGATGAATACATGTTCATTCAATGCTAGCTCTCTACAAGAATCTGAACTACTAATGATCAAGGAAAATTGGTGGTAGAGAAGAGTCAATGGAATGCAAGGGGGGCTGGGCTTAGAACTTTTGTGGGCATGAGGGGGACTCTAAACTGATGGCCCACTTGACCCCCTCCCTTAGGCTCAGACTGGTCATCTCCTACATTACTGAATATAATAATAGAGTACATTAAGCATCACCTGAAACTAGACTATGTTTCATTTTGAAGTCAGGAAATAATGCAGTGATGATTTGAGAAATAGTTCTGTTAAAGATCTAAGAGAATCACTATAGTACGCAGTACTGGTTTAACAGATCAATAGTATAACTTAGTAGAAAGAAGGTAGGTGCATATTTTGGTGATCATGGTATTGCTTTTCTTGTTTGTATAATTTCATTACATAGTTGGCCTGGGGTCCCAATGGGGGAGCACCATTCTGGAGGTGCCTATCGGATTAGGAGAAGACCTCACCTCCTCTGTGTATTTTGTGCTCCTTTCCCCCCATCTTTTAACTGTAAATTATTACTATTGCTCTTAATTATCGTTTTAATATTTACCAGGTTTTAATGTTTGTAAAGTTAGGGACACGGTGGCTCAGTGGCTAAGATGCAGAGCTTGTCGATCGAAAGGTCGGCAGTTCAGCGGTTCGAATCCCTAGTGCCGCGTAACGGGGTGAGCTCCCGTTACTTGTCCCAGCTTCTGCCAACCTAGCAGTTCGAAAGCACGTAAAAAATGCAAGGAGAAAAATAGGGACCACCTTTGGTGGGAAGGGAACAGCGCTCCGCGCACCTTCGGTGTTTAGTCATACCAGCCACATGACCACGGAGACGTCTTCGGACAGCGCTGGCTCTTCGGCTTTGAAATGGAGATGAGCACCGCTCCCGAGAGTCAGGAATGACTAGCACATATGTGCAAGGGGAACCTTTACCTTTATGTTTGTAAGCTACCTCTAGATGAGACAGGCAGCAAACAAATGTAAGAAATAAAATAAACTAAATTAATTATCACTCTTGATGCACCTTTTCTATCTCCAATGTAAATCTTTGTCACGCTATTAACAAATTTCTCAGTTTGGCTATCTCTATTTGAGGAGGGTTGTTTTGGATCTTCATTGCTTTGGTTCATATTATAGGGGGTAGCTGTTTTTTTTCCTATGACATCCCCCCAAAATAGAAACCGTTTAATATCAATGGCCCTGTATGCAATGTAAAGGCAAAATATATTATTTTCAGGGATCACCCGGATCAGAAGGCAAGATGGGACCTCCAGGTCTACAAGGTCTACGGGTGAGCAATCATTCTTGTTTTTAGATGCTTCCAACTAAAATCCGCTCCTTCCTAGTAGAGTTATCTGCTTTATTTCAGAAGATACAAATGCTACCAATCTTTTTTTCCCCTTTTCTTGCTTTGAGCTTAGAAAATTATTTTAAAAATCACTTGCCCAGCAGTGGGTTTCCAATATTCTTACCGCTGGTTCGCCCCGCACATGCATGCTCGCTTTGCACATGTGTGTGCCATCTGCACAGGCGCGTGCCCTTCCGTGCATGTGCTTTGCTCACACACGCACCTTCCGCGCATGCCCCTGGGCCTCAAAAACGTGGCTAAATAGGATGGCATTACATCCGGACAAGTGGGCGGGCCCACATACAGTCACCGCTACCGATTCACCTGAACCGGTACGAACCGGCTGAATACCACCTCTGCATTTGTCCCAAATAGCAATTGGACTTTGTTTTTCCTTGAAGACATTTCACTCCCCATCCAAGAAACTTCTTCAGTTCTGACTGAATGATGGAGAATGAAAGGATTTACGTTCCTTGCAGTCATCTGGTTGTTTGGACTCTTTCTGAGAGTCACTGAGGCCACTTGGGGGTTTATCTGTGCCCTCAGGCTCACTTGAGTAGTGAAAATGAGTATGGAACCTTCTTGGAACTGCTAAAAGGACTGTATTGTGAACAGGAGATAGGTGGTGTCATATTCAAGGGTAATATTCACTTACTTTTCCTACAAGTTCATAAATGTGAGTGCGCACATCCACACATGTGTTGGGTCTTCCATGCATGTGTTTTGCTGGTGTGCAACCTTCCCTGCATGCACCTGTCCTCAAAAGTGTGCCTAAATAGAATGGCATAGAGCTGGGACAGGTGGGCGGAGCCATCCACGATTTCTGCTACTGGTTCGGGCGAACCAGTCTGAACTGGCTGAATACCACCTCTGGTCATATTCCTCCCCCTCTGCTGAGAGAGGGAGGACACAGATAAACTGCCAAGTGGCCTCAACAACTCTCAGGAAGAGGACTAATGACCAGAGGAATATAAACCTTTCCATTTTTCACCATTCAATCAGAACTGAAAAAGCTTCTCAGATGAGAAGCGAAATGTCTTCAAGGACAAAGTCCAATTTCCTTTTGAAAAAGGACCTTTGGGATAACTATGTCCTGGAAAACTAAGACTCTCCATAGACATTAAAAACTACTTGTTGCTTCCCGGGTTAACATTGTGCAGTGATGTAAATTTTATGGAACAGCTTTTCAAAGAAGATACTGCTTTAGCCTGCCAGGTTTCCAGTAGAAATGGTTCATTTTCCTCTTCTCTCTTGCCTATTGCCATCCATGTTTTATAATAGCTTCTGTGTTCCTGAGATGTAACAGGAAATCCCCAATGATTTTTGCCAATTCCGAGAATGTGTTCTTGCATTCGTGTTCTGCCTCAGGGCTGGCTCTGGGCTCTTTGCTTGTCTTTTCTTTTTGTTTCTCTTTCCCACATATGTTATTGCCAGTCCTCTAATATATGCTTTGGCTGTATCCCATACATTTTGTAATGAAGTGTCTTCTTTTCTATTCTCTTTAAAAAAAGAAAACCAACTCTTTTTCCATGTGCTATAAGAGTTCTTTTTCATTTAAAATTGTTCAGTTCAATGTCCATCTTAATTTCTTTCTTTGTCCCTTCCATGTGATTTTCATCGGATTACGATCCGCCCATGTGCTTGTTTCAATATTTATTTCTTGTATGTTAAATAATAAGTCGTCTGACATCCACATCATATCAATTCTGGACCAAGACATAATTAAAGTATTAAAGTGGGCAAGAGAAGATGGATGGATGATTTCTCTTTTTGTTGTTGTTCTGAGTTGTTTTTCCCTTTCTCTCTCTCTCTCTCTTCCTTTTTTTTTCCTTTTTCTTTTTTTAGGTAGGTGACATGATTAGAAGTTAGATAGGAAAGAAAGAAAGAGTCTCTTAATAAAGGGTGATAGGATTAAAAGATAGAATAAGTGATAGAAATAAAAGAAGGGGGTATATTAATGTATACATTTTTATATCATAAAATGAAAGTAATAACAAGAGAAAACATGGAATAATTGAACAAAGATAGACTATAACAAAATACAAGTGTGTATTATTATTATTAGAAATACACAAGTGGATTGAATGTAATGATTATGATTAACCTGATTAGTTTTATTTGTATTAGAATGTATGACATCCAAGTGCCAAACTGTTCACACATTGATTTGATATCTTTATAAAAAATTTTTTTAAAAAATAAAAAACGGGGGAAAAAGAAATGAAAAGAAAAGCACCTTTGGTACTGTCCTTAGGTGATGTTGAAACAAGGAAAGAATTCTTTTGGTTAAACACCATTACAATTAAGAGTGATCTAAGAAGCTTTATAGTAACTCTGTAGAGAAGACAAAAGCAGGGGAAAAATGGCGCCCCATGCTGGTTTAGGAAGAAATAGAGACATGGTTGTGCCTCCAAAATTGACACACACAAAAAACCCCCAGATAATGTCTATGGGGTTGGTTGGCTTTGAAAGTTCGTTCCCAAATCCTTTGTATTATCTTGGAATTAAATATCTGGTTCAGTTAAAGTTTTTTCTGTTAGAATACTTGTTTGGTTGGGTTTAAATTTGAACCATCTTCCCCTTTCATCCCCTTCCCTATGCATTTTTCTCTGGGTCATTTAAAAAAAATTGCTAATTTCTGGGCTGCAGAATGAGAATTCATATTTTTTCTGGCATGATTCCATTCTGCTGTAGTAATGAAAATTGTACCAGGTAACCCATAAAAAAATAATGTAATGGACTCTGGGATAATAAATTCTCATATAGAAATGAGATTAAAATTTCCCTGGTGTGCTATAAATCTATATCGAATTACAGGTTTATTTTTCTTAGCTCCTTCTTTTTACGGAAGCCAAAGAAGACCTGTTTAACAGCCCTGCTTGCAATGAGAGGAACGTGGTCTCTTTCAAAAAGCAATATTTTTTTCTCTCGTTTACTCATGTTGTTCATTTGAATTGTATTTTGCACACACATACACAAAAAATGCCTTCAGCACAGTGTGGAAACTACACAGATGGTAGTACTCCAAAGCGATTGTTATACCAAAAATCTAATCACACTAGCAGATAATTACATTCTACTTAAGTTGCAACATAGCATCAACAACCCTTCTGGTCAGAAGTAGACAATTCCTTTCCTGAGTCTTCATGAATTTTCTTTTTTTTAAAAAAAAATATTTTTTATTAAACAGTCTTCATGAATTTTCATTGGCTTCTTCTAGTAACAGAATAATAAGAGTTTGAAGGGACCTTGGAGGTCTTCTACTCCAATATGGTTGTAGCATTTTGGTCCAGTTGAAATATCTGAACAACCTTTTTTAAGGAAAGCTCCCCATGAAACATGTTGCAGCACTCTAATCCTAATGTATCAAAATCAAGGATTATAATTCTGTTTAAAACAGATACTGTAAAATTAAGAAGACCCCTTGAAAATCCAAGGAATTATCTTACTTAAATCTAGTTTTAGTTTATGACTCATAATGAATTGGTCGAACGATCAGTTCAACTTGTGTCTTTTCATGATGTAGTGGCCAAAATTGTGGAAACCTTTTGGGAAAAGTGTATTTTCTAAAACTAGCTAATAACACCACTTTTTTGGGGAGTAGGACCATAAAATTATATACCAATGGAAAGATAATATAATCAAGAATGTAATGCAATAACTTTTATGAAGGATTTGCTTTTAGAATAGCAGTTACAGTATAAAGAAGAAAAGTGAAACACGTAGAAAAAAAACAAAATATACAAAAATTATCACCATAGAAAAAATGAGGTATACAAAAACTATCACCATGTCAGTTAATATTTAGTTGGGTAACCTTTAGCATGAATTATGGCCTTAAAATATCTTCCCATGGAGTGAACCAAGCCTTTTAGTTCTACAGCTGTTGTAATGTGAAACCAAGATTGAATGATTGCTTCTATTAACTGAGTTTTATTTCTGGGTCGTTTCTGACTAACAAGTTTCTTTAGTCGGCTCCATAGATTTTCTTTTTTTTTTTAATTTTAAAAACAAAACTTTATTCATTCTTAAAAACATTTAAAACATACAAGTTTCTCTTAGTCAAGAAACAAATTTACATATACAGTACACAACTTCACCTACTAACTAATTTCTATTATTATATATACATATAAACAAACATACAGTGACATATTTCATTTTCTATCCATCTGACAGTGCAGTTTTTAATTATATTAATTTCTTCTAAATTTCATCTCTACCCAGTTCCCCTCCTCTGATTTATCCACTGGTACCATCTATTCTATATTGTAAAATAGATTTTCAATTGGGTTAAGGTCTGGGCTATTCCCAGGTCATTCCAGCAGTGGAATATGATTGTCTTGAAACTCCAAAAAAAAAAAAAAAAGTGGTGTTATTAGCCATCAAACCTCAAAAATATACTTTCCCCTAAAGGTTCCACAGTTTTGGCCACAACTGTAACTTTCAATTCTCTCTTCTAGGGCAAGAAAGGAGAAGTAGGTCTCGCCGGAGTTGATGGATTACCGGGACCTTCTGTAAGTAGGACCAGTCTGATCTCTGTCCAAGGTGCTGAAAAAAATCAAGCTTATCATGTTGGTGTTGTGTAAGATCAAGAAGCTGTTTTCTAGTGTGGAAACTTGAATGTTAGCTTTTGTGCTGTTTTATTTACAGGGCTTGGTTTGCTTGCAAAGCCCTCCATGACCACATTTACAAAATGCATCTGGTTCTTGACCTCAGGGAAAATTCCCCTAAGCCATTTGTTTACACTTTGTCAAGGAATTGCACAGCTGGTGTCCAAATGAAATCATAGATGCTGACACGTACTTGTAGTTTTATTTATATTTTATATTTTACATCAATATATACAGCAAACTAGATAGTCGGGCAAACAGGAGCATCATGAGGTAAATTACAGAACATATAGAGGACAGAGAAGAAAAAGGTGGAGAAAAAGGGAAACTCCTCCTCCACATCCACAGCAGCCAATCACAGCACAGATTGCCTCACGGAGGAGCCAGAATTCTCCAATCAATCAACCACAACTGTGTGTACTGGCTGACTGCACAATCCCACTGATCCAACTACTAAATTTAAATATTTTAACACATTTTGAATTGCCCTTTGAAGTGCAAATGATCTACACACAGAGGGCAGAGGGCCCTTTGTGTAAGTGATGCTTTAAAGAATATCAAAACACAAATTCCAGGCTTTGAGAATTTACTGTCTGAATTTTCTTGGAGAAGGCTCAAAACCTACAATATGTTATGTAGTGTGAACTACTTGAATGAATTATTCACTTTTTTTTTTCCTTTTAAATCGTGACTTCTTTTGTGATCACTGTGCACGGAGAGCCTGGAAATTCTTGCTCTTTGGACTTTTATTTTGTATTAGATTTTTATTCCATGTTAGTGACTGAAAAAAGAACAAGAATGAGAACAAGAAAATGTCCACCTTGACATTTTCTCATTACGGTTTGAAATGTGACACGAACCCAAACAACATAGAACGAATTTTGTAAAAGCTCTACCTTTTCCCATGTTAAGAGTAGATTGACCTTTTCTTAACTCAGTTTCTCTTTTAAGCTGGCTAGGCTTTTTTTAATTACTATAAAACTTCTGGTAAATTGAATTGCTTGTGGATAGAGCAGCAGGAGTGGGGGGGGGCGGACATCAAATAGCAATATTTTTTAAAAAGGAGATTGGAACTAGGCAAGAAGTTCAAAGATATTTCTTAACAGAATACCAGAGTTGGAAGGGACCTCAGAGGTCTTCTAGTCCAGCCCCATGCTCAAGCAGGTTCAAGCTGAGGCAGGTCTGGCAGAGACACTATACCCGTGATGGAGAACCTATGGCACGCGTACCACAGGTGGCACGCACAGCTATATTGGTGGGCATGCGAGCTCAGCTCCGGCGCATATGAGCGTGCTGGCAGCTGATTTTTGGGCCTTCTGGGCCCACTGGAAGTAAGGAAACAGACTGTTTCCTGCCTCTGGAGGGCCTGGGGGTGAGGAAGGCCCATTTTTTGCTCTCCCCAGGCTCTGGAGCCTTTCTAGGAGCCTGGGGAGGGAGAAAATGGGCCTTCCGATCCCACCAGAAGTTGACAAATGGGCTGTTTCCAGCCTCTGGATGGCCTCCAGGATGGTGGGGAAGGTGTTTTTCACCCTCCTCAGGCTCCTAGAAAGGCTCTGGAGCCTGGGGAGGGCGAAAAATGGGCCTACCAGGCCCATCATGCCATTGCGTGCCAAAAGCAGGGGAAGCGGGGGGGTTCACACATGCATGTGCGGGGGGGGTGAGGCACATAGAACTATGGGTGTGAGCACGCGCAACCCCCCTCCCCATGCTCCCCACGCTTTTGGCACGTGATGGCAAAAAGATTAGCCATCACCTTATACCTTCTTGCAGAACAAGAAGAGCACATATGGATTTGGGGAATATGAGAAATATTTCTATATACTAATCACTTCTTTCTTGTGAAAACAACAAATAGAGAGTGAGCTGTGTCTTCAACAATTCACAGAAGAAGAATACTGTGTATTCTCTTTATTTCGATCCCTTATCATTTCTCTGAAAAGGTAGATGTCACTCAAGTGCTATTCGTTAGCAGGAAAAAAAGGGGCTTACATTGACTAAAGCAATGAAAACTAATTTTTAAACATTTATACTTCTCACTTCTCCCATCAGTCAAACTGCCTTTTGGACAAACTGCATTATAAAACTATAGTGTTAGGAAAAGTAATATTTGTTGAAATGCTCTATTTTGTACACAGAGAAGAGACATCCTATTTCTAGTGGGTAGCAAGTGGTTATCTCTACAAAAACTGAAAGTTACAAACAATGCTGGTGATAAAAACGTATCGATGGATTTCATGTAATTTATCTATTCATTTATTCAATATCTATAGCAGCCTATCTCAATCAATGACTCTGGACAGCTTACAATTTAATGTATTTGTCTTCTACGTTTTTTGCAGGGTCCCCCAGGACCTCCTGGAATTGTTGGTTCTCCTGGACTTGATGGATCTCCAGTAAGGAAAAATATATATATTTTATATAAAAACAGGAAAGTTAGCAATGTTAGATAGCACTCTTTATCTGAGATTCAGAGGTGACCTTTTGCAGGAGATCCTTCTCTCTGGTGGTGCAATCTGCTTGGCCATGGTCAACACATGACCTAAAAGAGAAGTTTGATAAAGGAAGGCATGGAAACAAAATTCATCCTATATTTTTTTTGGGGGAAAAAAAAGGCAGGGCTGGAAAGAGGAGAATGCAGATCTAAGTCAGGTCTAAATAATCTAAAAATAAGCATTATACCATAGTGATAGCCAATTTGGTATAATATGTAAGGCCCCAAACTAGAAGACTGTGAGTCCTAGTTCTGCCTTAGCCAAAAAGCCTGATGGGTGATCTTGGCCAGTCACTCTCTCTCAGCCCTAGGAAACAGGCAACAGCAATAGACTTATATACCGCTTCATAGTGCTTTTACAGCCCTCTCTAAGCGGTTTACAGAGCTAGCCTATCGCCCCCAACAATCTGGGTCCTCATTTTACCCACCTCGGAAGGATGGAAGGCTGAGTCAACCTTGAGCCTGGTGAGATCTGAACTGCCCAATTGCAGGCAGCCGGCAGTCAGCAGAAGTAGCCTGCAGTACTGCACTCTAACCACTGCGCCACCTCACCTCTGACAAGACACTTCTGAAATCTTGCCAAAAAAACTGCAGGGACTTTTCCAGGCAGTCACCAAGACTCGAAACTGACTTGAAGGCACTCCCAAAACCAAGTAGAAGATAATCCAGAGTAGTTTTTGTTGTGACCTGGCTGAAAATGGGTAGCAGATAACACCAGAGAAACCTTGATATTATAATCTGTTTTACTGTGTTTTGTCTTGTCTTTTCGTAGGGTCAACCAGGAGAAACTGGCAGAAAAGGTGAAAGTGGGCCACCGGTGAGTTCATGTCATAGAATCTTCCATGTTAACACATGTGCATTTGGGTGAATATACAGCTAAAATAAGCAAACAGCCTCTTCCAAGCTCAAGATAACCAATTATCTGACTTTATCTTTGTGTCGGCGTTCCAGAAACCCCCCCACTCCAAGTAAAAACTCTGATGCAAGCATTTTTCAAAGTTCTATTTACTAGAATAGGTAAACTGGCACATCTGGGAAAACCCGAATCTGAGAGGTCTGGGTTTTCCCTCAGTAAATCAAAACCCCCCAAACCATCTCCTCACTCCTCAATCGATCACATGCTCCAATCAACCGCCGTCCCATCTCGAGACAGCACTCCGACCACTCCTTCTCCACATGCAGGATCACCCTGACCTTGACCAACAGAAAGAATGCTATTATCTCTAAAGACAACCCATCTACTAAATCCCCCCTCCTACTTTCCCACACATGAGAAGGTGGCAGCATGGAAGCTTCCGGCCTAATATGGCTTCAAAACCTGACACTTTGATTGTTTTTGTTTTTTTTTAATTTCCAATTTATATAACACCCTTCTCCCTGAGGACTCAGGGCGGTGTACAGCCAGAATTAAAAACATAAAATACAAATATTAAAAACAATTAAAATATATATAAATTTGGCCCCAAAATTAAAAAATCACAAACCAATTAAAACATTTAAAAATTTCTTCTTAAGCCAGCCCGGCTTGCTGGAAAAAGTGGGTTTTAAGGGCACGGCGGAAGGCACTGAGGTCTTGGATTCTCCTTATCTCTGGGGGCAACTGATTCCAGAGGGTAGGTGCCCCCACAGAGAAGGCCCTCCCCCTGGGGGTCACCAGCCTACATTGTTTGGCTGATGGCACCCTGAGGAGGCCCTCTCTGTGGGAGCGCACGGGTCGATGGGAGGTCGTCGGTAGCAGCAGGCGGTCTCGAAGATAGCTAGGCCCGATGCCATGGAGCGCTTTAAAGGTGATAACCAGCACCTTGAAGCGCACCCGGAAGACCACTGGGAACCAGTGCAGCTTGCGCAGGAGCGGTGTTACAAGGGAGCGCCATGCTGCTCCCGTCACTACCCGCGCTGCTGCATTCTGGACCAGTTGGAGCCTCCGGGTGCTCTTCAAGGGGAGCCCCGTGTAGAGAGTGTTGCAGTAGTCAAGGCGAGAGGTGACGAGGGCGTGAGTGACTGTGCACAGGGAATCCCGATTGTTACTCTTTTAAATTATCTTAATACCTTTAAAAACAATATTTTTAAAGGTATTCAGGTAATTTAAAAGAGTAACAGTCAAAGATAAAGTCAGATAATGGTTAAGTCCAATTATCATTTGCTAGCATCAGCCCATATGCTGCCAATCCTTACTTATGACTCTGATTAATTCCACTGTCAGGAAATTTCTCCTTAGTTCCTGGCTGGATCACTCTTTAGCTTCTGGTTCTACTTTCAAATGCTCTGGAGAATAAGTCAGCCCTCCCTTCTCTGTGACAGCTCTTCAAGTACTGGAACACAGCTTATCACCCCTAATTATTCCCTTTGTTAGGCCAAACTTTTTATTTTTGGTGTATATTGTTGTTTTTAATAGTCGCTTGGTCGATTGTCGTTGTGAGCTGCCCTGAGTCCTTGGAGATAGGGCGGCATACAAATTTTATAAAATAAATAAATAAATAATAAACATACCTAGTTCATACCTTAATTGTTCATTGTACAATTTAGCCTCCAGACCAGGGGTGCTATTCAGCAGGTTCTGACAGGTTCTGGAGAACCGGTAGCGGAAATTTTGAGTAGTTGGGAGAACCGGCAAATACCACCTCTGGCTGGCCCCAGAGTGAGGTGGGAATGGAGATATTGCAATATCCTTCCCCCAGGAGTGGGGAGGGAATGGGGATTTTGCAATATCCTTCCCCTGGAATGGTGAGGGAATGGAAATTTTGCAATATCCTTCCCCCAGGAGTGGGGAGGGAATGGGGATTTTGCAGTATCCTTCTCCGGAAGTGGGGTGGGAATGGAGATTTTGCAGTATCCTTCCCCTGCCACCGCCCACCAAGCCACGCCCACCAAGCCCCACCATGTCCACTAAGCCATGCCCACAGAACCTGTAGTAATTTTTTTTGAATTCCACCACTGCTCCAGACCCCTTATCATCTTTGTTGTACTCTTTCTAGAGTCTCGGCATTCTTTTATCCTGGTGACCAGAATTGGACACAATATTCCAAGTGTGGTCTCAGCAGTGCAGTACAAAGCAATATTATCACTTCTTGTGATCTTGATGCAATCCCTCTACTGATGTATTGGCCTTTTTGGCAGCTGCAGCACACTGCTGGTTCATACTTAAGTGGTTGCCCAATATTACACCTAGCTCCCTCTCACAGTTACTATTATTGAGCCAGGTACTGCCTATTCTGTATCTGTGCATTTAGTTTTTCCTGCCTAAGGGCAGGAAAAGTGCAAGACCTTACTTTTCTCACTACTGAATTGCATCTTATTGGCTAGGGCTCAATTATTGAGTCTGTAAAGATCCCTCAGAGATTTCAGTCTATCTTCCAATGTGTTAACAATTCCCCATAACTTGCTGTCATCTGGAAATCTGATATGCTCCTTTCTATCCCCCCATCTAGATCATTTATTTTGTTGCTTGTATCCTTACAACTTATATTGATATTGTTTCCTGATTGCTTATTTGTACCCTATGACTATCGTTAAGTGTTGTACCTTATGAATGTATCTTTTATGTACCCTGAGAGCGTATGCACCAAGACAAATTCCTTGTGTGTCCAATCACACTTGGCCAGTAAAGAATTCTATTCTATTCTAATAAAGAATTCTATAAAACTTTAACTGATAAACCTTATGAAGTTGTCGGAGTGCACTGGCCCTTAATTTTAACAAGTCCACAAGATTGGGAATTACTGCCTTAATGAAATAAAAATACAGCCCTTGTGATTCCATAAATCAAGATGTAGCAACCTGCATATTAAGTGGATCATAAATATCTATAGCCGTGATGGCGAACCTATGGCACGCGTGCCACAGGTGGCACACGTAGCCATATTGGTGGGCACGCAAGCTCAGCTCTGGCACACTGATTTTCGAGCCTTCTGGGCCCACAAGTCGGCAAACAGGCCATTTCCAGCCTCTGGAGGGCCTCAGGAGGGGATGAGGAAGGCCATTTTCGCCCTCCCCTGGCTCCTAAAAAGGCTCTGGAGCCTGGAGAGAGTGAAAAACAGGTCTACCGGGCCCAATATGCCTTCACGTGCCAAAAATGGGGGAGCATGGGGGAGACGTGTGCACATGCATCGGGGGGCAGGGCACATAGAATTATAGGTGCCCCCCCCTGCGCTCCCCCCCACTTTTGGCACGTGATGGCAAAAAGGTTAGCCAACACTGATCTATAGTTTTCACTGAACTTCAGTAACTATTTTTAATTCTTTCAAAGTTTCCAGCGCGCCTTGAGATCCTTTTCTTTGCCATTGCTGGCATCTTGTGGCCAATTCTGAGATTGCTCGCTAGAATTGTTTTAAAAGGTGTTCATGACCATAGTTACTCATATAGCAAACCTGTTGAGCTCCTTGAGGTTTCTTCCCTCAGATATGTTCTTAGTCTTGGTTCCTTTTCTCCAAACATGAGATAAATTTCTAGCGCTGCATCAGCAAATCTCTGAGACAGAGTCTCACCTTTCCCAACCTTGGCCTTAATGCATCGGTTGTCATCCTTCAAATGAGCTGTGTGGTTCTCAAATTGTTTTTCAGTCAATTTTGTGGAATGATGGAAGGCTTCACAATCATTTGCCATGTCATTTGAAACCTGTGTGGTGACACTAGAGTAGAAATTAATAAATTATCCCAGATTGATTCAAATGGTCAGCTAGGCGCAAATGTTTTTGTTCAAATCCTCCCTGTGATTCACTAAAAAGAATGCTTTCACATGTGCAGAAATTTGTCAATTAACAAATCTATCCTAATTCACCTAATTTGATTTAAACACAAACTTGATTGAACCATTTTTAAACCATATCCTGTATCGGAACTGAAGCTTTACAGAATAACCAGTAAAGGGACCTTGGAGATCTTCTAGTCCAACCCCCTGCTTAAGCAAGAGATTTTATACCATTCGGACAAATGACTATCCAGTCTCTTTTTATAAACCTCCAGGGATGGGCACCCGAAGTTTCTGGAGGCAAACTATTCCACTGTTTAATTAGGATTTAGGATTTAGGATTTATTAGATTTCTATACCGCCCTTCTCCCGAAGGACTCAGGGCGGTGTACAGCCATATTAAAACACATATAAATATACAAAATTTAAAACAATTTAAAATTGAATATATAAAAATTTGGCCCATAGATTAAAACACACATATACCCATTCTAAAATTCGTATTAGGCCAGGCCGGCTTGTTGGAACAAGAGGATCTTCAAGCGCGGCGAAAGGTATGCAGGTCAGGGATGAGACAAATCTCCAGGGGCAGCTCATTCCAGAGGGCAGGTGCCCCCACAGAGAAGGGTCTCCCCCTGGCTTGTCACCAGTCAGCATTGTCTGGCCGACAGCACCCTGAGGAGCCCCTCTCTGTGAGAGCGTATTGGCTGGTGGGAGGCTGTTGCTGGCAGCAGGCGGTCTCATATATACCCCGGTCCTAAGCCATGGAGTGCTTTAAAGGTGGTGACCAACACCTTGAATCGCACTCAGAAGACTACCGGGAGCCAGTGCAGCTCGCGCAGGAGGGCTGTTACGTGGGTGCGCTGAGGCGCCCCCATAACCACCTGCGCGGCCGCATTCTGGACCAGTTGGAGCCTCCGAGCACTCTTCAAGGGGAGCCCCATGTAGAGAGCATTACAGTAGTCCAGACGGGACGTGACGAGGGCATGAGTGACCGTGCGCAGGGCATCCCGGTCCAGAAAGGGACGCAACTGGTGTATCAGGCGAATTGTTCTAACGGTCAGGAAATTAAAACCAGGCATATCTGAACCCAGAAATTAATGTGCATGGTTTGTTTTTCTTTTCTTTTTTTTCATTAGGGTTTACCTGGAAAATCTGGTCAAGATGGTTTACCTGGTCTTCCAGGCTCAAAAGTAAGTAAACATAGGGGCAAATCTTTCCTGATCTTATTGCTGGAAAGGCTTAAATAAACCATTCCATGTCTGATACTTCCAAACAGTCATTAAGTTTCTTGCTTCTTTACTTGGTACTAAGATTCATGATGAATTTCTGCCTAAATTCAGTGGCTAGTGGCTGAAATGTGGTGGCTTATTGATTCCAAAATAAGTATATTGGAAAAGGGGGGAAAAAAATCCAGAAGCCATTATAGGTGCTTCAAATATCTGGATGTTGTGGCCTGCCAGCGGCCTGCCCAGATCGTGGCTGATCCCGACGACAAGGAGGCTGGTGTGGTGTCGTGCCAGCAGCCTGTGCAGCCGGTGCTTGAGTCGGACAGCGAGGAGGCTGAAGAGGATGTGGTGCCAGAGGCAGAGACTCAGCCAGGGCCTTCAGAACCTCCAGAGGCTCCTTCCAGTGGAGAGAGTGAAGTGGAGGAGCCTCTCCTCAATGCTCGAGCATGCAGGGTTGCCAAAAGGCAGGAGTGGCTACTCAGGAGGAGGAGGAGGTCTCCTTGAGAGTAAAGTTTGAGGATAATTGGCCATTCCCTTAGCCTGTTTAAGTCACACGCAGTTAGTAATTTCTTGCTGGAAACAACGTGTAATTATTACAGAGCATTTTGGAGAGTGGGTGTCTTATCGTATCTTGTTTTCTGGGCTGGTTGCCAACCTTTGCTGGACTTTGTTTATTCTTGGTACGTTATAACTTTGATAAGGACTGTTGGTATGTCTCACAATCCTTGGGAATCTGGAGCTTGGGCAGAACACTGGAAGGTACTCTGCAGGACATCAAATATAGAGGTGTTGTGTAAATTGTTTGCACAGATTGGTGCGTGCAGCATTTCCTTGCACAAATAAAGTAACGTCCACATTTGCATGTGTAAAACATGTCAGCCCCTATTCTTCCACCCTTTTCCGTACTTGAATTTAATAAAGCAAAATTTATGTTTCTTCATTTACTTAGAAGGAAGAGCTAGGGCTGATAAATGGAAATTGCGAGAAAGCCATTTTCAGTAAAACTCTGGACATCCTCTATTTTTGGGGACCCCAGGCGTTCTTGGAAACATTTAATTCTGTCCTTATTCAACAATTGTATTTCACATTGTCCTTTCTTTTTGGCTAATTTTCTTCTATGTTTTTTTTTACAGGGAGAACAAGGGGAAAGGGGAGAAGTTGGTAAAGCAGGCTCCAAGGTAGAAAAATAAAAGAAAATTTGTTTCTTATAAGATATGAGAAATATTGTAAATGGGTAAATACTAGAGGTGGCTGCTGGGGTAGGAAAGAAGATCCCACATCTAATTCCTGGATTGATCTAATTCATATTAAACGTAATGGTTTTGCTGGAAGAAATATCCACCTGGTTCAGTTCCAAGCTGGGAGAAAGACACTGGAAACATGGAGGCTGATTGGAAAGATGGTTTATTGATGAAGCAGAATCACATGGGTTTGTGGTTCTGGGCAGCTGACAAAATGGAGTTGAGGTGGGGTTTTTTATACCTTCTTTGGGCTTCGCTCTTGAGCTTCCTGTTCCTGTGCAAGAACATGTATTCTGTTGAAGTTTGGGCTGCTCTGGGGATGATGCAATGAAGGGCCTTGTGTTCTGAAAGGGTGTTGGGCAATTCCTATTGTGGTTTAATGGCTTTGTACTATGTTGGATCTTGAGTGAGGGTTTTTTATACTTTCTTCGGGCTTCGCTCTTGAGCTTCCTGTTCCTGTGCAAGAACATGTATTCTATTGAAGTTTGGACTGCTCTGGGGATGATGCAATGAAGGGCCTTGTGTTCTGAAATGGTGTTGGGCAATTCCTATTGTGGTTTAATGGCTTTGTACTATGCTGGATCTTGAGTGAGGGCTACTCCTACCATTCTGCCTTTGTTCAGACTTTGCTGCAGGGAGTTTCAAAATATCCTGTCTTGAATGGATTACCAAATCTGTATTTCTAAAAGGTGGCCTCCTCAGTTTCTGTTTGGGGCTGGGAGACTGGGGCTGTTTCCTGCCTCTAAAAAAAAAACACGTTTCTCCATTTCTCCCTTTGGGGAAAATATAATATTCTGCCTTTTTAATATTTCCCAAACTATTTCATTCTTCTGCAGGGGTGGGGGCTGCTGATTTCCTACAATGCCCACTTTGGGCCATATAAGTGTGGGTGACATGCTTTTTCTGGCCCAAGATTAGGACTTGATCTGATCAGGGAGACTTGATGGGTGCTTTTAATTTTATTTTTTTAAAAGCTTTTTTTTTTCCAGACACACATTTTTTTTTAATTGCAAAGGGGAATGCATTGATAGAGGCAGCAGAAAAGTATCCCTTCAGTGGTTCCCAAAAGGAAAACTTTCAACCATGAAGGTCTGGCAGCCAGGGCAAAAATTCTGGAAAGAAATTTACCAATTCTCTATGCCAATTATTTTCAGAAGTTTGATGTCAGTTTCTGTGAGGCTTTGCTTTAGGAAATAACTATTGGCTGCCCATTTTCAAGGGTTGCTTCCTGAACCTGCCTTAGCTCTTGGTTTAGTGCATCCAGGGTTTGTAAAGCCAAATTGCAGTTAGCCAGTGTGCAATTCAGGCTATTAATATTGTTTAAATTGTGCACAATGAGCCATGTAATTCCTACTGAGATCACCAGTGCAACATATTTTGCCTTACTGGGCAACTGGGCAGTAACATTTGTGAGTCACAATCAGGTTTTGGGGTTTGGAGATCTCTTTTCTGCTACCTCTTCAGTGAGGAAATTGCCTGAGGGGCATGCCCCCTCCCCCATGGAATTGGCAGAGAGGTATGACTGCTTGGGTCTTAGTACCACAGAGCAAAAACCAGCCTAGGAGAAGTTTTGTGTGGAGGTAGGTGAAGGGGATAGCCTCATTCTGATTCTGAGGGGGGGGGGGGTGCGTGTGCACAGCTACTTCTACAAGACAGACAATACAAACATCCTGGACAAATTTCCCTCCCACCAGATAGAAGTCCAAGGTGTTCCGAATTTGCTGTGCCAACCACTCCCAAATGCCATCCCTCCATGAATCCATTTAACTGATTACAACATAAATGAGACAAGAAAGAAAACCTTACAATGAATTTCTGCCCTTCCCCCATAGTCTTTCCAGCTGTCTTCTGAGGATTGAAAGAGTCTTTAGTCTTCACTGGTCCATCTCAGGGTCCTCTCTTTCATGTCTGCTGGGTGGCATTAGGCTTGGCTTGGTGGTAAGGCTGGTCAGTCAGGCTTGGGAAGATCTGCTCCATTCTGGTTGCTGTGATGACTTTTTTGGTAAATGACTGGATCCAAACCCAACTCCCTGGCTCAAATGGATGGAGGTTCTCTTCTGGAGGCAACATCTGGGTCAGTGTGATCTTCTTCCAAAGGTTGCAGAGTTGTCTGTGCGGGGCTGAAAGATATGAGAACAGGGTCTCCTCCCCTCTTTGTGGGTGTCCTCCCAGAAAAGGCATTGTTGGAGGATAAGTGATGGAGAGGTGGAGTGGGGGTGGATAGATAGCTTGCAGGCAGAGTTTGGAAAAAACATTAACATTGCAGATGTTAAATAGACAGATAAAACCACTTAAATACATACAGTAAATGCAAGAATGAATTTGTTCCTGTAAATGTATTTAAAATATTCCCTCATAACCTTGGGCTGTTCTTAAAGGTACAGAGAGGGAAGGAAAAAAAATTGAACACAATTCTCTTCACCCTGTTCTGCTGGCCAGGCAAACCCAGGGTAAAGGTATTTTTTTCTTTTCATTGCTTTAACTTTTTTTTCCTAACAATTTAAAATTCTTGTTTTAAATTGTTAGGAATTGCAAATCCTAGGTGTTTGTCTGAGCTCCCAGGTTTGGTTGAAGTTTGGACTGCTCTGAGGTGGTGCAATGAAGGGCCTTGTGTTCTGAAAGGGTGTTGGGCAATTCCTATTGTGGCTTAATGGCTTTGTCCTGTGTTGGATCTTGAGTGAGGGGCTAATCCTACCCTTCTGCCTTTGTTCAGACTTTGCTGCAGGGAGTTTCAAAATATCCTGTCTTGAATGGGTTACCCAAATCTGCATTTCTAAAAGGTGGCTCCTCAGTTTCTGCTTGGGGCTGGGAGACTGGGGCTGTTTCCTGCCTCTAAAAAAACACGTTTCTCCATTTCTCCCTTTGGGGAAAATATAATATTTTGCCTTTATAATATTTCCCAAACTATTTCATTCTTCTGGGAGGGGTGTCTGCTGACTTTCTACAGTTTTATGTTTATGTTTTTATTGCATTGTAAGTCACCCAGAAAATAAATATTTTCAAGCAGGCAGAGAATGACTTAAATAACTACCAAGAATATTTAATGACATATGTTTAATATAATACATCTTTCTATGTGCTTAATAAATACCCACATAGTGTTCTTCACAAATCCTTGTTTGAAAGAGATTTAAATATCTGCAATAGGTTCTTCCTTCACCAGAGGGGGAAAATATATACATATACATATACGTATACATATACATATACATATACATATACATATACGTACACATACATAGATACATAGATACATAGATACATATATATATGTTTTTCTTTTAGCCAGGTTTTTCCTACGTAACCAAGATTTTTCTACAAGATTTTTGGTTACGTAGGAAAAACCTGGCTAAAAGAAAAACACACATAAAACCTACGAAAAAGTAAGAATGAATGAATATATATATATATATATATATATATATATATATATATATATATATATATATATTTGCTTTCTTGTTCATACTTTAGTTTTGGAGATTGATATGTAAAAGTTTAGAAAATAAAACAAAAACCTTGGAAAACAAATTATTTTGCTATTTTTCAGGGTGAATCAGGCCCCCCAGGACCATCTGGCATAGTCGGGGAAATGGTAAGTATTGTTCATGCCAAAGTAGTCTAAGCCTATAAGGGTAATTTGTTATTTGTTAGATTGATAACGACTTTGCTTCTGAATGCTCAAGGTAGCTTACATGGAAATTTTCCTTTATCAGGGGTGGCCTGCTGGGGGTTCGCAGGGGTTTGGGAGAACCTCTAGCTAAGATTATGCGTAGTTCGGAGAACCCCCAAATCCCACTCCTGCCTCCCTCCCCCACCTCCCCCCTTCCCTCCCAGGAGTCCCCACGCAGCCCATTTTGGATACAGGTAAGTGCAGGGTGTGCGTGGAGGCTTGGGGAGGGTGAAAAACGGGCCCACCGGAAGTTCAGGAAGACCAGAAATGGGCCAGTTTCCAGCCTCCAGAGGGCATCCGGAGCCTGAGGAGGCCATTTTTGCCCTCCCGGAGGCTCGAGGAAAGCCTCCAGAGCCCAGGGAGGGCAAAAATGCCACCCCCCACCGTGGTGCAGGAGGCCAACTAGGCCATGCCCATCATAGCCACGCCCACCCAGCAACCGGGCAGAGAACCCCTTGCTAAAATTTTTGAAGCCCACCCCTCCCCTTTATTATATAATCACAATAACACTCTATGGAAAAAGTTGAACTGACACTGAGTAAGTGGCTCAAGTTTCTCCTTGAAATTGTTACGTGGACAACTTGGATTTTCCTTGTCTTAGTCCTATAACTGTAACCACTATTCCTCACTTATGATGCTGTTTCTAAGTGGTCATTTTATTGAAGCAAAAATCCTTCCAAAACAACCAGCAGTCAACAGTGTATCTACAGCAGTGCTGGCAGCCATCTCAATTGGAAAGATTAAGAGGATACATGCATAGGGCCTCAAAAGCATATTTGTGTGACCCATATTGGATGCTAAAAATGAAATGAAACCTTGGCAGAAGTTATCAAGTAGGCTGGGTAAATCATGCCAGAACCACAATGACTTGAGTTGTGTGTAGGATGTGTGACCACACACACATACGTTTGTCAAATCGCTGAATCAATTCAGGGGCACCCAATCTGATTCACTGCATTTAATCCACAGAGTAATAAAGCTCTTGAATGGTTACATTTGGGGTGTGTGTGATCAAACTGAAATTTCAAATCAGTTGAATTTTCTACAACTCTAAGAATATTATGTTCTCTTTTAGGGTGAAGCTGGTCTCCCAGGCCCACCTGGTTTGCCTGGTCCAAGAGGAGAAAAGGGAAACCAGGTATGAAATTCAGGATGTCTATCCGTTTTGGTTTGATCCATAAAAGGAATGGAAACTTCTACTTGAAGAACAGTTGGTATCTGTCAACCTTCTAGACCAGGGGTTGGCAATTAATTTTCACAAGGGCCCACGTCAGAAACTGGGACTGTTGTGGAGGGCCTCCACCACTGACCCACCCACTGCTGCCACAGTTCTGCTGTCCCACTCCCCGCCACGGCCTACACTGTGGGCCAGAGAGGACAACTGAAGCGCCAGATGTGGCCTGAGGGTTGTAAAATGTCTAGGTCTGTTCTAGACTTTTCCACAAAGAAGTGATCTCTCTCTTGTTAACCTCTGTTTTACTGCAATTTTTTTTTTATTTGATTTATATGCCGCCCTTCTCCGGAGACTCAGGGCGGCTTACAATGCGCTAAGCAATAGCCTTCATTCTTTCATATATTTATATAAAGTCAGCTTATTGCCCCCACAACTGGGTCCTCAATTTACCTACCTTAGAAAGGATGGAAGGCTGAGTCAACCTTGAGCCTTGGCGAGATTCGAACCTGCAGTAATTGCAGGCAGCTAGTCTTAATAACAGGGGGCTTTAGACCACTGTACTACCAAGGCTCTTATTGTTTTTTACATGTTCTTTTTTTAACCCCGTGTTTAAGAGACACATCATGTACCGCTTCACAGTGCTTTTACAGCCCTCTCTAAGTGGTTTACAGAGTCAACATATTGCCCCCAACAATCTACGTCCTCATTTTACCAACCTTGGAAGGGTGGAAGGCTGAGTTTATTATTATTTATTTATTATTCATATTTCTATGCCGCCCACTCTCCAAGGACTCTGGGCGGCTTACAACAATCGACAGTATACTAAATAGCATATTGCCCCCAATAATCTGGTCCTCATTTTACCCACCTCGGAAGGATGGAAGGCTGAGTCAACCTTGAGCCGGTGAGATTTGATCTGCTGATCTGCTGAACTAGCAGTCAGCTGAAGTAGCTGCAGTACTGCACTCTAACCACTGCGCCACCTCGGCTCTTAATGTTAATTAAGTTAATGTTGAGCCAGTGAGAATTGAACTGCCAAATTGCAGGCAGCCATCAGTCAGCCGAAGTAGCCTGCAGTACTGCATTCTAACCACTGCACCACCGTGGCTCTTTAATGGTGGTTGTCATATTCAAAGCTTTCATGCTTCAGGCTCTGGGGATCTACAGGACTTTTTTTCCCCTGCCCACCAAACTGTTGTGGCCCGCCAGCAGTCAGCAGAGCTGGCAGCAGATTTGGACAGTGAGGAGGTTGGGGAGAAACGTGGGCCAGTCCTGGAGTCTGGGGAAGGCTCGGACGATGGCTCTGAGTCGGAGGCAGAGAGGGGGGCAAGGCCATCTGGTGGTTCTTTGCTGCGTCTGGAGTCTTCGGAGTCTGACATCAGCGAGAAGAACAGCTTGAGCCTGTTCCCAGTGTGCGCATGTGTAGAGCTGCCAGGAGACAGGAACAATTAAGGAAACAGGGTTGACTTGGGAGTAAGGCTTGGAGATGATTGGCCCCTCCCATAAGACATAAAAGAGATGCAAACAGGACATGAGCTTTTGCAGGAAGCAATTAGTTTATCTGGCCAATTCAAGATTTGAAAAAACTGTTTGTGACTCTGTGCCAAGTTTGGCCTTGGTTACCATCTTTAGAGCGCTCCATGGCTTAGGACCTGGCTATCTATGAGACCGCCTTCTGCCACCGGTAGCCTCTCACTGGCCAGTATGCTCCCACAGAGAGGGGCTCCCCAGGGTGCCGTCGGTCAAACATTGTTGACTGGCAGCCCCCAGGGGGAAAGCCTTCTCTCTGGGGGCACCTGCCCTTTGGAACGAGCTCCCCCTGGAGATACGGAGGATCCCAGATTTACGCACTTTCCACCGTGCCCTCAAGACTTTTTTATTCCAACAAGCTGGGCTGGCCTAACTCTTTTTAATTGTTTAATTTTAATTTGCTTTTTTAAAAAATGGGGTGTTTTAATTAGTATGGGCCAAATTTGTTTAATATGTTTTTTTTAATTGTTTTTTTTTTTAAATTTATATTGTATGTGTTTTATCTTTGGCTGTTCACCGCCCTGAGTCCTTCGGGAGAAGGGTGGTATATAAATCTAAATAAACTCAAACTCAATTCAATATATATTAAATAAAATCAAATATAAATTTATTTATTTAGTTATAAAAACATTATATTGCTCCCTACTCGCACATGGCGACTCAAAGTGGCTTACCTAGATATAAAACCATATGAAAAATAATAAATAATGAATTAGTAAAATAATAACCCCCACCATCCCACCCCACCCCAGTGACAACACACATTTATACAAATCATTTAATGCACTCCATCCCGCTCTGGGTTCCCCAGGCCCACTGACAGAAATTGCAAAAAAATATTGGGAAATAACTAATTATGGACCGATGTTTGTTATTTTGCTTTTCATTACTGCCTGGAAATAATTAACTTTTGTCTTGGGGCAATGCCATTCTTCAAAGGCCTTGTCAGAGTCCCTCGTGATATCTTGAGAAGGTCTGAGAAGCACAGCACCATTTACCTCAGCAATGGAAAATTGCTGAGGTAAATTACAACCTTCAAACCTCCTTCTTGCAGACTGTGTCGTGTTACCAAGTTTTAAAAGGCAAACCACAGAAGAGACAAGTCACCCTGAATTTCTTCAAACTTAATGCTCCCCAAGTCAACCCCCACCCCATCCAACCTTTAAATCAAGTCCAGAAATTCCAACCCTGATCACTTCACCATCAGACATGAGTGATGGACTTTAGCTACTGCCCGAAGTAAAATAAAAAGTGTAATCTATATAAGTTTGCAAAGATACATCCTCTCCTGATTAATCAGCTTTCTTTCCCATTTCAAAGTCCAGAAATTCCAGCCCAGCAAAATTATTGTTCCCTTCTAACAAGTAAAGGAAGTCATGCTTTTTAACAAGACCTCGAATCTTTTAGAAGCTCCCTTGGTCCTTTTTTGTCCTCAAATGGACTTGTGCAATAGATTGTTGTTGAAAGCAGAAATTGCAGTAAACAATATTTTAGATCTATTTTTGCCACCAAGGATCATCATATGAGCTCTTGGGTTATTTGTGTTTACAGGGTGACAAAGGAAGAGCTGGGCTCACTGGCTTCAAAGGTGACAGAGGAGAAAAGGTATGTTAAATTCCATGGTTTATACGCACATTGATAAATTCATTTGTTGTGTAAGTGACATCATTGTTTGGGTATGACCTACACCAGATCTTATATGCTTATAGGATTATTATCTGCATTGAACACAGTGGGTAGTCAATAAATCAGCTTTATGCTGTTGAACATTCAATGATTGGATATTAGAACTGTCAATCAAAGCAAGATAAGGAAGACTATTTTCTCCCAGTTTAAATTTCAGATTAATCAAATCAAGGATTTTTGTAAGGATTTCATGGGGTCTTACTTGCAAACCACACAGAGTCATTTGGATAATGAGATGTGCAGTGTACAAATTTCAGTGACATCTTAATTTTGAAGCAGGCAAAAATCAGAAAAAAGGAGGCTATTCAACAGAGCATGGAAGGTGTCAATCAACAAAAGCAAAACGATCAAGTATCCAGCTGAGTCAAGGGTATTGCTCTCTGGAGATCATGCATCCTTGAAGTGGAAATAATAATAACAATCAGAGCACAGGAGAAACAGAAGAAAGATTGAGCGGTCTAGACAAAGGAGGCATATCTCTTTTTCTACTTCTACTAATAATAATAGTGAAAGGCTTATTGTGGCTTCAATCAGTCCTTGCCTGCCTTCAGAACTTGGGAATGTTCCTTGTGATCTGTGCCAGAGATAATCTTGGAAAAACAGAGCTGAATGTGAGAATGGTGCCCACAAGACACAGGATCAAAATTCAAGAGGGTTGTCACATGTAAAATACAAGAAGACTGCCATTGTGCAGTTGCGACTTCCGCCTTTTGAACTCCTCCATGGTGGCTTCCCATGGGCATTCTTGAGTTACTGTTAGGGTCTGTCCATGGGAGACAGGAGGAGGAAGAACTGCCACCGAGGCAATAGAGAGATAAGAGGCTTCTCAGCTAGCAAAAGGAATTGGATCACAGAAAGCATCCTAGAAGGGACCCTCCCTAGTTCCCTAGAAAGCAAAGGTGGGGGGGGGGAACAATGTGCTTTCACACTTGCAAGATTCTCTTAATGTAACTTTATAATAAAGTTAGTGTTCTGTCCCCATCCCACACACACACACCAACAGACGTCCAAGAGTTAAAAACCAAACCAGCCGACAAAATCCTTATGATAACGGAACTTGGCAGCAACCTAGCGGCTGCCTGCCAAGAGTTTATTACTCATGAAGGGAAGAGATAACTTCTCTCCGCTTCTGGTACATCAAAGTAAAATGTTCAATAATTACAGAATAATTTAAGTCCAAATATAATCCAGCAAAGCCTATAGCAAAAGTCAGGCAATGCAGAATGGCGTGGAAGCTTTCAGCTTTGTTCGTCACAAGGCTTGACTGGCCACCACGCTCCCTTTTATACCCTGTGGGGTGTGGTCCAGTGACTCAGCCTAATCTCTGGCACGCCTCCTCTTCTGTTGCGTGAGTTTATCTCTCCGACACTGGCGTGGATCCAGCCAAGACTCATCCCCGTCACTATCCGACTGTGCCTGCGCGGGGATTCCTGGCTCCTGGCCAATCTCTTCTCCGTCGGGAGACACTTGAGGCATTGCCAGAGAGGAGGGTCCTGGAGAGGGAGGCCCGGCCAACTCCTCTCCTTCCCTTTCGGAGCCTTCTTCCTCCGATAAGATGGGCTCGGGGGTCGGAGCCACAACACTTAGCTCTAATACTCATAGACTACCTTGAAAGCTGTCTTGGAGCCTCCTAAAACTGAAATCATGACCTAGGCCCGTGATGACAAACCTATGACATGCGTGCCAGAGGTGGCACTCAGCGCCCTCTCTGTGGGCCTTCCTTCCTTTCTTCATCTCTACCTCCCTACTTCCCTACTCCCTACCTTTCTCTCTCTCTTTTTCCTTCCTAGGGTGAAATTGGTGCTCCTGGCCTCCCAGGTCAACCTGGAAAAGTAAGTAGAACAGCAGTTAAAAAAGCTATAAGGAGACCTAGTTAATCTTGGCTAACTTCAATAAACTAAGCAGGATTAGATCCCATTATTTGCTGGTGGGGTAATCCCACCACTATAGACTGTAGACCCATGATGGTGAACCTATGGCATGTGTGTCCCAGGTGGTACGCTTAGCCATATCAGTGGGCATGTGAGTCCCACTGGAAGTTGGCAAATGGGCCATTTTTGCCCTCCCCAGACTCCTAGAGAGGCGCTGGAGGCTGAGGACAGCAAACAACGGGCCTTCCGGTCCAACCGGAAGTTGGCAAATGGGCCATTTCTGGCCTCCAGGGTGGTGGGGAAGGCCGTTTCCACCCTCCCTAGACTCCTAGAAAGGCTCTGGAGCCAGGTGAGAGAGAAAAACGGGCCTACCGGGCCATCATGTGCCAGGAGCGGGGGAAGCATGGGGGGGTCACGTATGCATGCGTGGGGGCAGGGAGCATAGAATTATGGGTGAGGGCACACGTGACCCCCCCCCGCCCCCCCTCCTGGCACGCGATGGCAAAAAGGTTAGCCATCACTGCTGTAGACCATGTCTATCTGTATGTTCAGTATGACCTGAAGTCATTCCACCACCTTCCATGAAATCACAGCAAGTACAACTGTCTTTCCTTTAAGAAAAACCGTTAAGGATTATAAATGGAATGAGGACACAAAGCGGGAAGAAGTGAATTTTCAGATGTTTCTGAAAATCAAAGTTTCTCCTGTTCTTTAAGGTGAAGATGTGCTTCAGTCAGCCAACTGCATTACTTGTTTTCTGTGGCCTGTTAAAACAACAACAACATAGACTCCTACAAAATGTTGGCTTTGTGAAGCATAATTGCACAATGTGTAGCCCTCCAGGGAGATACTGATAATATAATTAATTAATATTAATTAATTAATTAATTAATAGTAAGTAATGCTGAGCATTGAAAGTCAAGACCTTTGGAGACCCACACTCAGTGCATTCGTAGGATGAGTTTCCATTGCCTTTGAGATATGTTATATTTTTGAACTATTTTGAAGTAATAATAAAAAAAGGACTATTACCACATATTTATCACCGTAGTGCAATCAACATTATGTGGTTGCTGTTATTATTTTATAAAGCTGATACTGAAATCTCTTCTTTCCATTGTTTGCACTCTAGACTACCCCATTTACACCAAGGCCTAGTATTCCTGTAAGTAATTTTTAATTCTTTGACATTCTATGGTTATGCTTATATTTAACATGCTTGCACAGGTAAACAGTATTAAACATTAAAAAATGGCATTTCATATACATGTACTTCAGTGGTGGAATTCATTTTTTTTTACTACCAGTTCTGTGGGCGTGGCTTGGTGGGCATGGCAGGGGAAGGATACTGCAAAGTCTCCATTCCCACCCTACTCCAGGTGAAGGATACTGCAAAATCCCCATTCCCTCCCCACTCTGGGGCCAGCCAGAGGTGATATTTGCCAGTTCTCTGAACTACTCAAAATTTCCGCTACCGGTTCTCCAGAACCTGTCAGAACCTGCTGAATTTCACCCCTGATGTACTTTGCAAAAAGACATACATAAAGAACAGAAGCTGATGAGAATCATGCAGTCCCTATTTAAAATGGGAAGGAAGATCCTACGAATATCCATGGAAGCCAAGAACTCATAGGAATCTGGGATCTTACAACATTAGACATTCAATTGGATAAAATGAACCTCTGGAATGGCCAGTGATGGTATGGATGTCCACCTAACTTGGACATCAGAATAAAATCTCCAGGTTCCATCTGTCCTTTAGCTCCATCAGCAAGATTTTACATTGCCCATGATAGATCAGAATTGAAATCCAAAGCTTGAGTGACATTTCCTCTCTGCAATTTTAGGTCATTTGCTGAAAGCAAGTTGACTTACAAAAAAGGATTAATTCTGTTGATACATCATCGTTGTATATAGGATGATATACGAAAAGATTTTTTTGTCTGGGTTAGCAAATCCAGTTATTTCTTGATCCCTATTTTAAGAGGTGATCCCTATTTTAACAGGAATATCCATACTTTTTCCAATCTTCTTTCCAATCTGTCAAAAAAATATTTCAAAACAAGCAAAGAACAACAATTGAAGACAGGGAATATCAGGCTGCTTCCCAAGATTAACTTCCTGTCTTAGTTTCTACAACAATAAGAGCTTCCTTTTATCTTTACTTAGTACACTCCTTCTCCTTAATCTAATTATTACAAAATACTGCACTTTAGGTAACATTGCGGTTAAAGAAGGGATTATAAGCTTGCAAAAGTGTTGTTCATATTTTCCCAAGTGAGCAATCAGAAAAAATGTTAGCAAATTAAAGACAGTTCAGATAGTTTGCCTTAATTTAGATAGCTCACATTTCCCTGTCATGTTGCTCTAGACCAGTAGAGGGCAGCAGATGTTCTTCATAAAAAATAGTCTATTTAAAATCTCTCTTAAAGTTTATCTTGTTTATTATCTGTATTGGTTTATGCCCGCAATAAATTGAAGATTAATTGAATTGATGCAGTCATGTTACAGGTAGTCCTCGACTTATAAACACATTTGAGCCCAAAATTTATGTTGCTAAGTGAGACATTTGTGAAGTGAGCTTTGCCCCATTTACGAACCTTTCTTGCCACCGTTGTTAAATGAATCACTGCAGTTGTTAAGTTAGTAATATAGTTGTTAAGTGAATCTGGCTTCCCCCTTGACTTTGCTTGTCAGAAGGTCGCAAAATGGGATTGCATCAGGGGTGAAATGCTCCTGGTTTGGACCGGATCGTCCGATCCGGTAGCGATGGAGGCGGGTGGTTTGGAGAACCAGTAGCAAAAATCCCTGCACCCCCCCCCCCCCACCATGCCCAGCTGAGCTGCACAATCATCAGAGGATTTTTTTTTTTTTTTACTTTTAAAAGCATTTTTTCTACAACCTCTTCGGCCGAAAAAAATGCTTTTAAAAGTAAAAAAAAAAGCCTCTGATGATCGTGCAGCTCAGCTGGGATCTTCAAAGGCTTTTAAAAAAACCCCTTTTTTTCTTTTAAATGTCTCTGATGATACAAGCTGAGTTGCCTGATCGGCAGAGGTTTTTTAAAAAGCCTCTGCCGATCAGGCAACTCAGCTGGGATCATCAGAGCCTTTTGAAAGCATTTTTTTACAACCTCTTCGCCAAAGAGGTTGTAGAAAAAAATAGTTTAAAAGTTAAAAAAAAAATGGCCATCCAAATGTAATGGTCGTAAAAATGAAAACTCATCATAAGTCACTTTTTTCAGTGTTGTTGTAACTTTGTACTTTACTTAGATATTTAGATTTAGCAAAACCCTTTAAAACAGTAGAATAATTGTTCCCTGTTCATCCACCCCTCTTTCTGAGGGGTAGATTTCTGCTACAGCATTTTTTTTTTCTTCTGTAGAATTTGTGTTTTGTAGTATTTTTCCACTGGGAAAAACAATGCACAACATTCATGGACTTTTTGGGGATTAGAGAGTGGAAGTTGTCTAGAACTTAATGATGCTTAATTTGTGTACTTAACAGAACTTCATCAGAAAAATGACAATGTCATGCCATTTCTATAGTGTTGCTAAGAAAACTACAGGAAATTGTCCATATCAGGTCCAAGTATTAGAGATGATACAGTGAGATCTACTGAAGTCTAGTTATTTGTTTAAAGCTAATAGACAGAATCTTGCCAGACTAAAGCTATAACCTTCTAACCTAACAAATGCCATATTTTTCAGAGTATAAGATGCACTGGAGTATAAAACACACCTTAATTTTTGGGGAGAAAAATAGGAAAAAAAATTCTGCCCACCAGGTATTCATCTGGCTAGTCCCAGCACATTACTTCACTCACTGGTTTTGAGGTTGGGGCTGGTTGGGGCTAAAAAACAGCTTCTAAAGCACAGCTGATTGTCGGAGGGAGCAGCAATTAGAAAAGCAGGCAAAGCACGGAAGATCGCTTCCCTCATGTTGGGGCTGAAAAACAGCTTCAAAAGCACAGCTGATCCTTGGAAGAAGCTCCAGTGACTAAAGCAGGCAAAGCACGGAAGGAGTAAGAGAAGGCAGCAGCTGTTCCTGGTAGCCATTTTGAGCACCGTGCGGGGTTACATTCAGAGTATAAGACACACCCAAATTTTCAGCCTCTTTTAGGAGAGGAAAATGTGTGTCTTTTACTCTGAAAAATATGGTATACCTTTTCCTCCCCACCCTATCCAGTTTAGAACTGTGCAGTCTCTTGTCTTGGACCTCTCTGGAATGTGCTGACTCCACCATGGGAAATTGCAGCCCTACCTGCTGACATTCCCTCGCCTCTTCTTCTCCTTCAGTTGCATATTCCATCATAGTCCATGAAGCCACTACAAGTCAAACTTGACTCTAGGGAGACCTTATTTTTAACCACTCTCACAAAATATGGAATCAGACCATGTCCCTGCAAAGTTGCCTGTGGCCATGTAATTAATATGAGTGTCACCTCCGGAACGGAAGAATCAATTCAGCAACTGGAATGGGCTTGCTAATGAATTTCTATCTCTTCACAGATAGGAGCCGTATGATTCTGCTGTCGCGGAGGTTGTCGTGTTTACCAGTTCTATCCCTCTTTATCTAAGCCAATATACAATTCTTTTTTCTTTTCTTTTTTTACTCAAGGGAGAACAAGGGCCAAAAGGTGAAAAAGGTGATCGTGGAGAAAGAGGTGAACCCGTAAGCATATTATTATACGCTTTCTTTTCAGATAAACCATTTCAAATGAGTAGAAAGTTAAAATATAGGTCGCATGATGATTTAAAAAGATAAATTATAGAGATAGATGGTAGAAGGACTTCCGGCGGCGATCTCAGCGCGTTAGGGATGAAAGGGGTGAAGCTCCGCTCCTGAGTCCCTAACAATCCCGCATCTGGAGCCGAAACAGGCGCTATTGATCTCGTAGTGATCAATAGTTTAAAGGGGAACATCTTAGGACCTCGGAGGAGATCGCAACTTCTCCGAAGGTACAAGATAAAGCCCTTAATCCAGAGTGAGGAAAAACCAGCCTTACGGGGCTGGCCGGAGGCGCTGATAACTGTATAAGAGGGAAGCGAAGATTGAAAGCTATAAGAGGTCATCAACAGAAGATCCTTAACTAGAAAACCCCAAAAAATTACCTGATAGTAAGAAGCAGCGCTGGTGGAAGAGAAACCCGAAAAAAGAAAGAGGATAAGCGGCGACGGAAGATAGATCGGAACGGAGCCATTTTGAAAGCAAAGTGACAGCGCAAAAATTCGAACAGCTGAGTGTACAGTGAGAGTGGAAGAGCGGAAGGAGGTAATTCCTATGAATACTGCGACGAGAATAGAGAATAATTTAAAAAGACTTGGATATTAGTATTGGATTTTATAAATGTGGACTGGATTGAGTGGAGAGAATTGGATAAAAAATAAAACAAGAACGGACCGTGCAGCATCGGAGTGAGCGGAGAGAGCGTGTGCAGCGAGGAGAGCTGGAGATCGGAGGAGAGGAGAGGAACTTGGGCGGACCTTTACAAACTGATCGTATTGGACTTTACTGATGTGGAGTTGCCAGTGTGGATTGAACTAGATAATTCGAAAGAGGAAAAGCTTGTGGGAGACTGGATTGAGTGGAGAGAGTTGGACAAATAAGAACAGAACGTGCAGCATCGGAGCGAGCGGGGACAGCGTGTGCAGTGTGGAGTGCCGGAGATCGGAGGAGAGGAGAGGAGCCTGGACGGATCTCTACAAATTGATCGTATTGGATTTTACTGATTTATACAAACTATCTTTTAGTGATACTTCTTGTGAAGATTAGGATACAAAACTGATACAAAGTGTGAGGGACTTTGACTTTGATTATTTGACTACTAGAGACTGAACTGTTTGGATTGAACAATTTAAATATTGATTAATACTTGATGAACCAGATGATAAGGACTTAAATAGAGGATACAACATTACACTCTTGGGATTGGATCTGGATTCTAACAACAGGAATACAGAGGACTATAGATTAAATTGGATCGTGGAACAATTAAAGTGAATAGGGTGACTCAGACCTTTGGAACCGTATTTGGTTGGAAGAAAGATAAGTTTACATAACACTAAGAAAGATAAGAGACTATAATTAATGGACAATATATATATGCTTAGCTCGATTTAAGTCTATTCTACTATATATTATAAGATACTAGACCCGGAAAATAACCTTTAATAACTTATTAGTTTTTCTCTGAAATAGTCTGTCTAATTTGTCTATTTGAAATTAATTAAACAATTATAGAATATTATCTTTAATTATCTTTAATTAATTTATTCATATACAGTAAATGATTTTAAATAATTAGATAGAATTATAATAATTAAATTGATATTGATACTAATTTAGAACTATTATAATAAAATACATTTTATTTTGTAAGTAATTGAAGAATAAGGTAATTAATGAATTGTTAGAAGCTTACTTTTTCCCCGTTGTTCCCCCCTTCTCTTGCTTCCCCCCCCCCCGCCTTCCTTTTTGCTGTTTTCCCAATATCGTATTACTAATTAGAAATACTCTGAAAAAACCTTGTAAAAATAATCCTGCATCCAGGTTATAAACATTAGACGTGAGAATTTTATGAAATTGTGGGCAAAAATAATAAGCATAATAGATATGGCAACCTCAAACATACCAACTACTATTAAATCAACCAAGAAAATGCCCCCAACCCAAACACTATTGGTGGCTTCCCCGATCCAGCAGAAGACAGGGGAAACAACAGATAAAGAAAAGACCAACATAGGTATTCAAAATATCCAAGCTGCCCTTGCAATGATTCAGGAGGGAATGAAAAGGATGGAAGATAAGATGACCCTGAATCATGATGAAACGAAAAAGAACCATGAACAAATGAGATTGGATGTAGGGGAAATTAAAGATGAGATTAGAAATATAGATGAAAAAATAGAGAAAATTCAACAAAATATAACCGAAAATGAACAGAGAATCCATAAAGTTGAGGAAAAGGCGGAAGCCACAGCTACCAGGTTGGAACAGATGGAGAACCAACAAGCAACAAGAAGCCGAGACACAGAAGATGCACTTACATTTCTTGAAATGGAAAAGGCATCTTTCTACTTAAGATTTCAAAATATAGAAGAACAGAGAGAGGAAGACTTGGGTGAAATTATGGTTGGAATCTTGGCAGAGGTGACACATAAGGATAAAGATGAAATAAGAGGTGGCATCGACGAAATTTACAGGGCCTTCACAAACTATGCCAGAAGAAACAAACTCCCTAAAGAAGTACACATCAGATTCACAAAAAAAACAATGAAAGAAGAAATATACCGAAAGATGAGAGAGGAGACAGTCATGTACAAAGGGAGGGAAGTTCTAACGCTAAAACAAGTACCGAGAAGGGCCAGGGATAGGAGAAGAGAATATAACTTCTTAACACGACAGTTGAATAAACTCAAGATTAAATTTAGATGGCTTATACCAGAAGGAGTACTCATTTCTTGGGAAGGAAGAAAATTTCGAATCGACACCATAGAAAAAGCCCAGGACTTCGCAGACCAACATTTAGGATATGAAGGAGAACAGGAGAGCAGAGGAGGCAGAGAAGATTCAAACCCCAGTGACCAAGAAGAGCAGCCAATAAATAAGGAGGACAAGGAACGGAAGAAGGGAAAGCTGGGGAAGGAGGAAATGACGGGGATCACACAAAGAGTTACAAGAAACACATCAAAACTCAAAATAACAGACAAATAAACAACACCAGGAATGGAAGAAGAACTAAAACTCATCTCTATAAATATAAATGGTCTAAATTCACCAAGCAAAAGACATCAGATTTTCACTAAACTGCAAAAATTAGGAGCAGATATAATCACCTTACAAGAGGTACACATAAAAAAACAACAGAAAAAATTACTCGAAAATAAAAAATTAGGAGTAATGTACACATCCTTAGGCGACTGTAAAAAAAGGGGAGTGGTAATATATGTTAGAGACCATATAAGAACAAAGCCGATATATGTGGACAAAGAGGGTCGAGTCTTAATAATAGAAGTAAAACTGGAAACAAAAATAATACTGTTAGTAGCCATCTACGCCCCAAATGGAAACCAAATAGACTTTTATAAAAAACTACATGACAAATTAAAAGAGCTGGACTATGAAAATATCTGCATTGTCGGAGATTTTAATGCAATTGCCAACACACGAGAAGACTACTATAGTAACAGGAAGAACAAAATCAAAAGGAAGACACTGCCACAAACATTTAAGAACTTGGTACAAGAAATGAGTCTACATGACACCTGGCGAGAATTAAATACTACAACCAAACAGTACACATACTTTTCTGGCCCACATCAATCGTGGTCAAGATTGGATATGGCCTGGATGACACCCCAACTAAGTAAAGAAACACACAACGTAGAAATTATGCCTAACATATGGGCTGACCACAACCCTATCAAAATAATTTGGAAAGGCTCCCGAAAACAAAAAAGATGGAAAATGGATACAAGTATTATAAAGGAAAAAGAGTATCTACAGATGATGGAAAAAGAGATTAAGATATTTTTCCAAATTAACACAAAGGACCAAACGTCGTTACAAAATCTATGGGACACGACGAAAGCATATATCAGGGGCCTAACCATTGCATACCTGGCAAAGAGAAAAAAAGAGAAACAAAGAATCAGGAATGACTTATTGGAAGAAATCAAGATAGAAGAAACTAAATTACAACAGCACCCTAATAATAAGATAGCACAGCAAAAACTTAATTTGGCTAAACATAAATTGAATTTGACTACAAAAGCTGATTTGGCACAAAAAATAAAAATGGCAAAACAGACCAACTTCGAACATGCAAACAAAACTGGACGCTGGTTAGCCCATAAATTAAAAAAGCAAACAGACAAAAGAATTATACACCAACTCCAGGACGAATCAGGAACTTTATTCCACACACACGTAGATAAGAAAAACATAGCCAAAACATTCTTTCAGAATCTCTATCGGCAGGAAGATGTCCCCGAAGACCAAATTCGAAAATACCTTAGTAAAGTGAACATAACACAATTCGAAGAAGAACATAGAGAGATCTTGAATCGCCCCATAACAATGACTGAATTGATTGAAGCTCGTAAAAAACAAAAGAACAACAAAACTCCAGGACCAGATGGAATTCCTACTGAATTTTATAAACACTCCCAACAAGAAATAGACGAAATACTGCTACAAGTCTTCAACGCAGCATTATTGACAGCTGAAATCCCAAAATCATGGACAGAAACCATTATTACGTTAATACACAAAGAAGATTTAGACCGGACCCAAGTTAGGAATTACAGACCCATCTCATTACTCAATGTAGACTACAAACTATTCATGTCAATATTAGCGCAGAGACTTAAAACAATAATCCATAAATATATACATACAGACCAAAACGGCTTCATACCCAGGAGGCAGATTAAAAATAACTTGAGAACGATCATAGATATACTGGAATACTACGATAAGAAAATAGATAAGGAAATAGCTCTAATATCTCTCGACGCCCAGAAGGCCTTTGATAATTTAAATTGGTCCTTTCTTACATCACAACTTGAATTAATGAATTGCGGAGAGAAATTCCTTAAATTGATAAGAAAGATTTATTCCTGTCAAACAGCCAAAATTGCAATAAATGGTGACATGACACAAACTTTCGACATTCAGAAAGGAGTACGACAAGGTTGCCCCATGTCACCTCTATTATTTATAATCGCACTGGAGGTTTTACTAACGGAAATCAGGAAGGAAGAAGACGTGGAAGGCCTTAAGATTCGGGGGGAGGAATACAAACTACTTGCCTTTGCAGACGATGTGATCTTCATATTGGAAAACCCAATACGATCTGGAACCAGGTTGATGACAATGATAGAGGAATACGGGGAAGTTGCGGGCCTCAAAATAAATAAGCAGAAGACGAAAGTATTGACGAAGAATATGACCCAAACACAACAGTTGAAATTAGAGCAAGAATTAGGACTTCAAATAGTAAAGAAAATAAAATACCTAGGTATTTGGCTGACAGCAAAAGCAACTACAATTAAAGAAGATAATTATACCAAATTGTTAAAACAAATCAAAAAAGACTTAGAAATTTGGAGTAGATTACAACTCTCATTGATGGGCAGAATTGCCTCAATAAAAACGAATATATTACCAAGAGTACTATATTTATATCAAGTGATACCAATACACCCCGGAAGAGATTTCTTTAAGAACCTCAACAAAATAACAATGAACTACATATGGCAGGGAAAGAAGGCCAGAATTAAAATCAAAGCTCTACAGGATTCACGGGACAAAGGAGGCCTAGCAACACCAGATTGGGAACTCTACTATAAGGCATCGGGATTGACCTGGATTAAAGAATGGATGGAACTCGGCAACAAAAGAACCTTATATTTAGAAGGCTTTGACTTAATAAGAGGATGGCACGCTTTCTTATGGGACGGACCGGATAAAAGACACACGTACTTCCAATGTCATATAATTCGAGCTTCATTATTCAAGATCTGGCAGGATATTAAGAGAATTCACTATACCAAAATACCAAAATGGTGGTCCCCGATGGAAGCGTTGATATACCCAAACACGCTCGAAATAGGAAAAATGATGAGGTACCAAGACTTACTGAATCATGAAGGCGAACTCGTCTCAAGACAGCAACTCCAAAACTCCGGCATAAATATCGATTGGTGGCCCTATACTCAAATACACTCAAGATACATAGCAGACAAAAAGCAATATGGAATCTCGAATAATTTGAACGAATTGGATAAGATTTTACAAGGCCCACAACAAAAAATGATAACCAAATTATATAACTACTTACTTAGATATAAATTACTGGAAGAAACAGTAAAAGAAAATATGATAAGATGGGCCAAGGACATAGGGCACAACATCCAACTGGCAAACTGGGAGAAATTGTGGAAACAGAATATTAAAATGACAAGAGCCATACCCTACAAAGAAAACCTCATAAAAATGTTTTACAGATGGCACCTAACACCAGCCAGACTAGCCAAAATATATCCAAACACCTCCCCACGCTGTTGGAAGTGCAAAACAAAAAAAGGGACATACTACCATGCCTGGTGGAAATGTACAAAGGCCCAACAATACTGGAAGGACACAAAGGAAATCATTGAAGAAATAATAAACCAACAAGTAGAAAACACCCCAGAATTTTTTTTATTCGGAATGATAACAACACAATACAACAAAGAGACAAAGTACCTCATCATACACATTTTGACAGCAGCACGGTTACTGTTTGCGCAAAATTGGAAATCAGATCAACTCCCAACCAAAGACAAACTAATCTCAAAGATAACAGAATGTGCCGAAATGGATAAACTGACACTAGAACTCCAAGATAAAGAAGAAAGTGAATTCTATCTTGTGTGGCACAAGTGGTATCAATGGCTGGAAAAGAAAATCAGTACAAATATAGATGAAAGATTATAGGGTAGGAAAAATAAAACCGGAAACAGCTAAATAAAGAGGAGATGCAAGATTATTTCTAATCTAAAACATCTGAATTGACAATGTATTAAGTATATATTAATTTATAAAGCAATATATATTCTGATGATGACCAAAACATATATGTAAAATATAGTGTGGGTAGGTTGGTGGTGGGAATTCGTTTGTCTTTGTAATGTCTTTGTATTTTTTTTTGTATTGTCTTTATATCTCTGTTTAAAACTCAATAAAAAAAATTAAAAAAAAAAGAAAAAAAAAAGAGATAGATGGTAGAAGATAAACAGAGAATAGATCTAACTATCTATGTACAGTATCTACTTATGCATTATTTATATATCATATACCATGGACTAGCTGGACACCCATGCTTCTCTATGAAACTATGTGAGTGGGCTTGATAAATTGAAACTTAAAGCCTGAAACTTAATGTAGAATGTGTAACTCCGTAGCATCAGAGCGTGGTAATATAAGACAACTGACAGTTGGAACAAAGGGGGAGGGGGATGTCCCAGCCCACAGGTCGGATGAGTCATGTGCTGGCCACGCCCAGTTTAGCAAAGGGGTGTGTTAATATAAGGCAACTAGCAGTTGGAACAGAGTTCTTTTCAGGTGGGGAGGAGGAGTAGAACGTCTAACTCCTTACCATCAGATCATGTGAATATACTGTATATGAATATACTATATATGGAATAGTATATAGTATATAGTCATTTCAAAAAATCCTTTTTTAGCAAGCACCTAGAAGCCAAGAGGAACATATGCTCCAAGTTTCAAGTTTGTAGGCTTTACCGTTCTGGAGATTTCATGATTTCCCCAAAAATAAGACCTAACCAGAAAATAAGCCCTAATAGGTCTTCTGGAGCAAAAATTAATATAAGACCAGGTCTTATTTTTGGGGAAGCACAGTAGATAGATGTATCATATCTACTCTCTCTAAATATTGTTTTTGAAAAATAATCATTTACATTAATCAACTAAGATGGATAACTTTAGGAATATAAACAAAGTGAATTGTTATTACTAGGGCCGTCTTGTGGTCTGGAATTTTATTTATTTACATAGCTGCCCATCTCACAAAACGTGACTCTGAGTGGCGTATAAGAATTGAATAATAAATATAAAAAACATAAAATCCAGATGAAAATAAACATTATCCAAACAGATATACTAACCCCAGTCAAAGGGAGGATGAGAATGAATATTTAGCAATGGAACCGTCTGAGCATATCTCCCGTTGAACTCATGGCGTGATCATATAACCAGGTTTTGAGGGATTTCCAGAATATCAAAATGGATGGAGCTAATCTAATTTTAGGGGGAAGAATGTTCCCTAAGGAATGCACCATGACAGAAAGCCCTGGAGTCATTAAATATAGATCTGTAGCCGATGGTAGTCACCGCGTGCCTTCTCTGCCAGATCTAATGGGGCAAGCTGATATCACTGGGGAGAGGCATGTCCCTCAGATATTCCCTTTTTCTAGGTTTCAAAATGGTTATGGTGCAGGAGAAGGTTAAAAAAAAAACTAACCTAATGCTTTTATACATTTTTATTTTATTCAAGAGATTAAGATACAAGATCCAAAAGAAAAAAATCTAGACAAAACAAATCTAGACAAGAACATTAAAAATGTGAATTAAAATGGATAAAAAGCAAAAACACGTATTATTCTCCCCTAGTTGAACACTGACAAATCTATTGCAACAATAATAACTTCCCCCTCTTGCAGAAGAGGTCCCAAATTTATAAACTTCTATATCTATTTGCAACCCGATTGACCTGTCATACATTGAATAAATGAGGAAAAAATGTTGTTAAACGATAGCAAAGTTAAAGTTCAAGACCCTCTTTTAACAATCTATTATTGAAATTTGCTCATAAAAAAATCTACAAAATAGAATAGAATAAAATTCTTTATTGGTCAAGTGTGATTGGACACACAAGGAATTTGTCTTTGGTGCATAAGCTCTCAGTGTACATAAAAGCTATAAATGATAAACCATAATCATAGTCATCATAAAAATGCATTCATCATGAATCATAAGATACAACACTTAGTGATAGTCATAGGATATTAAATAAGCAATCAACATAAATCATACTAGGAAAACTAAATAAAATAATATAAATTGTACAGATACAAGCAACAAGGTTATAGTCATAAGTACAAATGGAGATAGGTAATAGGAAGGATGAGAATAATGATAGGAATACAGTCTTAGTAAATAACTTGACAGTGTTGTGGAAATTAGCGTGATGGCATTCGGGGGAAAAAACTGTTCTTGTGTCTAGTTGTTCTGGTGTGCAGTGCTCTATAGCGTTGTTTTGAGGGTAGGAGTTGAAACAGTTTATGTCCAGGATGCGAGGGGTGTGTAAATATTTTCACAGCCCTCTTTTTGACACATGCAGTATACATCTCCTCAATGGAAGGCAGGTTGGTAGCCATTGTTTTTTCTGCAGTTCTAATTATCCTCTGAAGTCTGTGCCTGTCTTGTTTCTTATCTACCACAGATCACCCCAATCATTATCTCTGATCTACCCAGGATCAAATACCCTCATTTGGCTCTTAATGATGAACTTTTTCTGCTGCTAGAAGAATATCTCTTTTTTAGATCAAGATACTCAGATTCACTACAGTGGGGGAAAAAATTACATAAAACTGAGATCATTTGTGTGTGTTTCTTTTTCTTCCTCTTCCTTTCTATAGGGAGAACAAGGTGTTCCAGGAGAACAGGGTCCAATCGGACCAGCTGGGCAACAGGTACATTAAGCTAAAATGAAACCACTAAACTAGTTCATATATTGATATATAATAATAATAACTTTATTGTTATTGTATGTGTATACACAGTATACCCAAACAACGAAATTCACTTAACACCCAAAGACCAGGTCCAACATACATAACAATCCCCAAACACACTCTGACCCACCACAAATTCCCCGCCCCTCAACCACCCAAACATCTACACAACAGACCAAGTAATATTGTCCAATAGCTCACTGATGGTGGCCCTTTAGTTCATTGTTGAGTGCAATTATAGCTCTGGGATAAAAACTATTCAGAAAACATGTAGTCCGAGTTTTAATTGTTCTGTATCTTCTGCCAGAAGGCAACAATCCAATATATGATAGGGTGATACAAACTATTCATAGGACCACTGCTTAAGACATTAATACAGCTAACCTAAAGTCCTCTTGTACTGCCTGAATTGGCAATCCCAACTGAGCTGTCTTTTCTGTATGGATTTGCATGCTTAGACCATGTGAGGAGATGGCCATCCCATTCCCAATGCTTCAAGAGGACATGCTCACTTCAGTGGTCTCCTTCAAAGTCAGATGATAAACAACTAGAACTGATCTTTAAGAGGTTTACAAGTTAATATCCATCCATCTCACTCTTTCTCTCTCTCTATTCCCATCTTCGGAGTGAAATCACAATGGTTAGACAATATGGAATGAGTTTCGGAATGGAACTGATTCAGTGGGGATAAATATATCTAAGATGATCTTGATTTTCTGAAATAATATAAAAACAAACATCCATTGTTTATAGATAGAAGTAAAAAAAATACATCAAACACATATTCTAAGATTAAATTTGTCTGTATTGTTTCCATAATCCCAAATAATTCTAATCATCAAATCAACTTTTCAGTGTTTTTTTTTTATTTTCAATAGGAATAAATATATTATATATGTATATGTTTTCTGAGGTTTTCGCAGGTGTTTGTATGTAGGTCTTTGGTTATTCGGGTTTTCTCCCGCGTAAAATTGGAAGTGTCTTGGCGACGTTTCGACAAAGTCTCATTCGTCATCTTCAGGCTGGTGTTTTCGGCTTCGTGCTCCTTCATTGCTCCTAGAAGCACGAAGCCGAAAACACCAGCCTGAAGATGACGAATGAGACTTTGTCGAAACGTCGCCAAGACACTTCCAATTTTATGCGGGAGAAAACCCGAATAACCAAAGATATACATACATACATACATACATATATTTGTTTTTCTTTCTTTTTCGTAGGTTTTATGTGTATTTCTCTAGCCACACCCTCATAAGATGAGGGTATGGCTAACTGATGAGGCCTTATAAGGCCGAAATAGATATATATATATATACACACACACACAGACACACACACACACAGACACACACACATATATAGTATTGACTTTAACCATGTGTACTTGAATATAGAATAAATAAATGTTGTAATCTGTCACTCATTCTGACTGAATTTAAGATTCTAGGAACAGCTATTGTTGATCATGAGAAAGACTTCATGCTTTTCCAGTATAATCAATTGCTGGTCATGGAAAGTCCAATATAATTGTTATGATCATTATGAACTAACATATCAGAGTAATAAATATCTTCCATAAATGTAACTTTATTTCTTCTTCATTTTTTTTAAAAAGGATCTGCTATTTGTGTTTGAAAGTATCATCTGTGTCTTCTTCTTGGTTGGCCAGATTGTTGGCCAGATTGTTGTGACCGACAACATTATAACTTTCATTTGCTATTCATCTTATTGTTATCACATCTCCAAGTTCTTTTAAGTGGATTGCTGAGCAGGAATGGATGCCCTTAACACTTCTCCTTTCCTTTTGCTTCTGTTCCTTTTGAACAAATAATATCCTTTAAAATCAGATGATAAAGACCTAAGTATCTCAGCTTGATGCTCAGGTGTTATTATCTTTTAGTGAATGAAACCAAGGAGCAGCACTATTTTCCTTCAGCTATGAAAGCTCCTTCCACAGCTATCTTGGCATGAGGTCAACTTGCTTTGTTGACTGCCTGAGCTTCTGCCTCTTTGACTCTTCTATCTACTAGACTGAACCTTTGTTTCTTTTCTTTAGGGTCTGAAAGGACAAGAAGGGGAAGTAGGTCAACCTGGACCTCCAGGAGAAATTGTAAGTAACTGCCTTAAGAATATATATTCTTTTCTAGGTAGATCAAGGTTTAACAAACACTTGGATACTTAAGAGCTTTTCCATATCTGAACCAGCGTCATTGCAATGTTGATATTGTTCTGTCCCCGTCCCCACACACACACAAACAGCCAGCCAGGGGTTAAAGAAGTACTCGGCACACACAAGGTTCATTATCAGGAACTTGGCAGCAATACGATAACTGTCTGCCAAGTGCTTTACTACAAGAAGAGGGAGTGTTCCTCCACCAGATAACACCAACAAATACCCACAGTTTTCAAAAACAGTCCAGCTCAAACAGAAATCTTCAGCAGATCAGGCGTTGTACAAAGTGACTAGCCAGAAGTTAGCTTTGTCCGTCACAGAGTCTAAATGGCCACCACACTCTCTTATATAGCCTGTGGGGTGTGGTCCAGTGACTCAGCTTAATCCCTGGCACGCCTCCTCATCTGCTGCAAACGTTTATCTCGCCTTCGTTGGCGTGGATCCAGGAATGACTTATCACCCTCATCGCTGTCATCGGAGACACCTGGCTCCTGGTCAATCTCCTCTCCCTCGGCAGACACCTGAGGCATTGCCAGAGAGGAGGGGCCTGGAGAGGGAGGCCTGGCCGGCTCCTCTCCTTCATGTTCGGGGCCTTTTTCCTCCGATAAGATGGGCTCGGGAGTCGGAGCCACAACAGATATTGGGAATAAATGTTGGGTATGAGCATCAATATATTCTTCAAACCTGTGGCTATGATTTATTTTAACAGGGTCCCCCTGGACCTGAAGGACCATCTGGCCCACGTGGTTTGCCTGGGAATGTGGTACGTATACAATGGCCGAAAGGAGAAGGGCGGTATAGAAATTTGAATAATAAATAAATAAATAAATAAATAGTTTCTTATCTGACAGAAGAGTAATTCTGAATTTGGTCAACAGCTAAACCCACACTGATTGTTCTGGTGGCACAAGTTTATCACCTTTGAAGGGGATAGAATTTTACCTCTATCAACTGCTCCTACAACCTGCATTATTTCCTCCTTGAAACCTGTTTTCCACCACCCCCTCCTCATCCTCTTCCTCCTCCTCCTCCTCCTTCTTCCTCTTTTACCACTTCAGATGTCAAGGGAGATACAAAGTTCTGATTCCTGGTCTTCTGGAAGCCTCAGCCACTGTTATTTGATGCTGTGGTAGTGTGCCTTTAACGTTGTCTCTCCATCCTCTTCTGGGTCTGCCTCGTATTCTTTGACCTTCTCCTCCTCCTTTTGTATATGTCTTCTCCTCCTTTTCTTCTCCTCTTCTTCTCCTTCTTTTGTATATGTCTTGCACAGTATGGAAACCCATCTTATTAGTTCTCAAATTACAACTGGTCACTTATGATGGACTGAAAAAAAAGTTATTTATGTCCCATCTTCAAATTTATAACTGCTACATATTCCTTACAGTGAGGGGTATTTTGGCTGCTTGGCAACCAACTTGCAGCATCTTTCAGTCATATAATTGTGCTTTGCAACTATTTTGCTATTTTCCAGCAAAAAGCTCCTATTGGATAAGATAGATTTGGACTATACAATCATGTGATTTGCTTAATCATCACATGACTCATTTAGTAACTGTCATAAAACTGTCATAAAATCAAGTCCAGTCACATGGTGACATGACTTATGACTTCAATGATTTACAACCAAAATTCCAAGCTCATGTGGTTGTAGATTGAGGACTATTTGCATTGCATTTGAAAATGCTCCAACTAGCTCGGATCTATCCATAGACTTTGATGGAAATGGCCAAACATTTGGAGAAATTTTACTAGATTTATTAGAATTTACAGAATCATAAAATGTTAGGATTTGAAGGGGTCACTAAGGCCATTGAATCCAGTCCCCGACTCAGTGCTGAAATGCCAATGAAAGCATCCATGATGGGTACTATGTAGTTTTTTCTTCAGAGGGATACAATCAAGATCAAGTGAGGTACTAATACCACTCTATAAAGCCTTAGTAAGACCACACCTAGAGTACTGCATCCAGTTTTGGTCACCATACTATAAAAAAGATGTTGAGAATCTAGAAAAAGTGCAAGAGAAGAGCAACCAAGATGATTAGGTGACTGGAGACTAAAACATATGAAGAGCAGTTACAGGAACTGGGCATGGCTAGTCTAGTGAAGACAAGGATCAGGGGTGACTTGATAGCAGTCTTCCAATATTTGAGGGGCTGCCACAGAGAGGAGGAAGGGGGTCAAGCTATTTTCCAAGGCACTTGAAGGCCAGACAAGGAATAATGGATGGAAACTGATCAAGGAGAGAGATTCAACCTGGAAATAAGGAGAAATTTTCTGACAGTGAGGACCATCAACCAATGGAACAGAAGTTGCCTTTGGAAGTTGTGGGAGCTTCATTACTGGAGGCTTTCAAGAAGAGATTGGACTGCCATTTGTCAGAAATGGTGTAGGGCAGTGATGGCTAACCTTTTTGCCGTCATGTGCCAAAAGCTGGGGGAGTGCAGGGTGGTTGCGCGTGTGCTTGCCCACACCCATAATTCTATGCGCCCTACCCGCCATGCATGCATGTGCAACCCCCCCATGTCATGTGATAGCACGGCGGGCCCGATAGGCCCGTTTTCTGCCCTCCCCAGGCTCCAGAGGCTTTCTAGGAGCCTGGGGAGGGCAAAAACAGCCTTCCCCACCTCCCCAGAGGCCCTCTGGAGGCCAGAAACAACCCCTTTGCTGACTTCCGTTGGGCCCGGAAGGCCCAAAAATCAGCTGGGCAGCATGCACATGTGCGCCGGAGCTGAGCTAGGGCAATGCTCATGTGCCCACTGATATGGCTCCCCGTGCCACCTGTGGCACGCGTGCCATAGGTTCACCATCACGGGTGTAGGGTCTCCTGTTTGGGTGAGGGTTGGACTAGATGACCTACAAGATCTCTTCCAACTCTGTTAATCTGTTAAACTCATCCAACGAAAAGGAGTCCAACCCCTTTCTTGCAGTCCGTTTAAACAGTTCTAATGATTCAAGATTTTTTTCTCAACATGCATCTGGAATCTACCTCCCTCCCTGTAAAGTAACTGCAAGGAGCAGATTTCCTAAAAAGCTCTGAAATATTTCTCTGGCTGTTTCCATGCAGCGCCATTTTGTCGGAACAAGTCATCTTCCCAATAAAAGGAAAGGAACTTTGTGTGCCAAAATGATCCTTGCTGTTTTCTTATCCTTTTTCTCTCCGCTTCGAAAGAGCGATGGGACCCAGGTCACATTCTTTGAAGAAGGATTGGAGTCTGTTGTAAACATGCAAGACACAAAGCTATATTTTACTTCAACATGCAGCTGCGAGGATGTCTTTAATTGCTCTTGGATGAAAAAATGCAGCATTTGCTGCACAATGTAGCATACAAATTTTTATGATAAACAGTTTGGAGATATTATTTTAATGGGAAATGATGTACAAATGTCATAAGGGAATAAACGTGGAACATTTAATAAAAATACCACGACATAATAATCATGGGAAGTAATTAAAGGGATGATTACAAATAATTTCCATTAGTTTGTTTATTTGTTCATTTATTTATTTGTATCCTACCTTTATTTATTTATTTTTACAAATAACTCAAGGTAGTTAACCTATCCAACACACTTCCTCCTCCTATTTTCACCACAACAACCCTGTGAAGTGAGCTGGGCTGAAATATAGTGACTGGCCCTGAGTCACCCAACTTGCTTTCAGAGCTTAAGGCAGGGCTACAAATCACAATTTCTTGCTGATTGGTCCAAAGTCACCCAACTGGATTTCAGGCCTAAGGTGGAACTAGAATTCACAGTGCCTTGTTTTCTAGCCTGGTGCCTTAACCATTAGACCAAACTGGCTCTTCATGTTTATTGTTGCAAATAATCTAATTTTTCACACACCTGAATTAAGCTCATATCATTTCCAATCAACCTGTTCAATAGCAAAATTTGATTTGTTGCATGTTATTTTCTTTACAGGGTATACCAGGAGCTGATGGTCAGCCAGGAATTGATGGAGAAAAAGGAGAAAAGGTGAAAAGATGGATCCACAGCTAAAGTGTAATGGTTATTTGCAGGAGGGAAAGGGTGAGGGTTAAACATTAAAAGAATTACAGGTAGTCCTTGACTTATGGCCACATTTGGTTATCCTCGCTAAGTCACTAAAAGAGTTGTGCCTGATTTAATGATCTTTTTGCCATTGTTATTAAGCAAATCATCATTGTCATTAAACAAATCATGATATCATTAAGCAAATCTGACTTCTACTATTGACTTTGCTGTTGGAAGATCCCTGGGAAGGTTGCAAATGGGGATCACATGATTTGGATATGTTGCACAACCATTGTAAATACACAATAGCTGTCAAGTGTTCAAATTTTGACCAGGGGACACTGGGACGGTCGTAAGGGTGAGTAATCAGTTTTTTCAGTGCTTTCATAACTATGAATGGTCATTAAATGGAGCTGAGTGTTTACTGGCCAGATGCCTTTCCTGTCGCCAATGAGGAGTTTTGTTCAGCAGATATATTCTCATTGTGTCCAGAGAGAGAAATATCTGCCTCTACCTAGGATTGAACTCACAGCCTCCTGATTGTCAGGCGAGAGCTCCACCTCTAGGCCACTACACCACTCTCAAGGACTACCTGTATAATGTCATCAAATGCTGTATCTTATACTTGGCATCAAACATTGTGATGCTATTACGTAATGGTGGCATTTGCCTGATGAAATAACACTGTATGTGTCATCATTTTGGCTTGCTAAAGATACTGCTTAAATAATATGCAAACCTTATTATGCATTAAATAAAGCAGTTACCCGTACACTATTTTATCTCCTCTATCTGATGTTGTACATGTCAAATATTGTCCTGTACTAGCTGAACAGCAGTAAGCAGGGTAGCAATTAGCACTCTTCAGACAGTTTTATTAGCTGAGCCATAATAGATAATGCTAGAGCTATCAGTTGTAAATTGGATAGAGAAAGCTCTGCAGGGAAGCTCTTCTTGTAGTTTGTAGCTGTGGTTTAAACACAGCCAAGAAGAGACTGTCTGATAGTCTAAGGCCAAAGAAGTCTACAATATCCAGGCTGGGGGTTGTAATCCCAACAACTGCTTGTAGGACAAGGAATAAGGAGAAATCAAGGATGTGAAGCCAGAGAAATGCAGGTCTAACATTGCAACCAGAGCTGGTTCAGACCAGTTTGTGTGAACCGGTAGGGGTGACCTGCGGGTGGGCACAATCCCATCCTATATCACTGTGTTTTTGACACTGCATGCATATGTGGACAGTGTGCGCGAGCAAATTGCTGCATTGTTTGATACGCGCTCACATTTCCGGAGCTGGGCGAACCGGTTGCTACGGTATGTGAAGCCCACTTCCGATTCCAACTAGAGGAAAGGAGTTTGAACCATTGTATAATGAGAGCAGTGATGGCAAACAAGGGAGTGTGTGTGTGTGTGTGTGTGTGTGTGTGTGTGTGCGCGCCCCTGGGCCACTATCCGGAAGAGTAGCAGCCCAGGACGCATGCATGTGCCCAAAAATGAACTCCTGGTTTCAGCTACTGAAGTTCCGGGTTCAACCAGCTACTCTTCCGGGTTTCTGGTGTACATATGCATGTGACAATCAGCTGGCCGGCACACATGCTCACGAAGGAAAATGGAAGACCAGGTCGTCATGCAAAAAGGCCAGCTTATTGTCGTGCGTGCATGCGCACCAGAAACCCGGAAGAGGAACGGGCGACACCGTGCGTGCCAGGCGACATGGCTCCAGGTGCCACTTTGGGCACGCGTGCCATAGGTTCGCCATCACAGAATTAGAGGATTGAATGCCTTGTCCTCTAAAGGAGATATGCCAATGTTGGCTGCTCAGCCCTCCTTAGCTAGCCATGTGTTTTAGGGCTTCCAGGTTCCCAAGTTGAAGATTCGACTCCTTATTCTCCAAATTGGTAATCATCATCTTCAAGCCTTGGTAGTACAGGGGTTTAAGGCACCCTGTTATTAAGCTGGTTATTAAGACCAGCTGCCTGCAATTACTGCAGGGTTCGAATCTCGCCAAGGCTCAAGGTTGACTCAGCCTTCCATCCTTTCTAAGGTAGGTAAATTGAGGACCCAGTTTGTGGGGGCAATAAGCTGACTTTGTATAAATATACAAAAGGATGAAGGCTATTGCTGAGCACATTGTAAGCCGCCCTGAGTCTTCGGAGCAGGGCGGCATATAAATCAAATTTAAAAAATAATAATAATTGGGTCTCAGTCATCATTCCCAGGAAGCTCATAGCGTATTTGCTACCTAACTACAGGCTGAGACTCTGCCTCTTCGGCTTCAAAATCAGAAAAAAAAAATATGATACACACTTTTCCTTTTGCTAGCCTTCACATGGACAGTCCAAATGTCTGCAGTAAAGGAAGGATTTAGCATTTCTGTTTCCAAGACCTGAAATTGGGTGCTGTTGTGATATTGGCTCCTCCAAAACCATGGACATCTGCAGGGGTGACAAAGGAGGACAAATGATGATGTATGTCTGATGATCTCATCATGCAAATGGTACACCCTGGATACTTGTGCCAGACATCACAATCTGATTTTATAATTGTTCCATTTGTGATGACATCATCATTACACAGGGTCTTTTTGAGATCATCATGCCAAAATCAATGGTTTTTGGTCATTCCTAAAGGTGCTTTTTTTTTTTTTCAAGAGGCAACTGGACTTTCTTATTTTGCTTTGAAGATGTTTCACTTCTCATCCAAGAAGCTTCTTCAGCTCTGACTGGATGGTGGGGAAGGGAAGGATCCTTCCCAAACAATACAGCTCCTCATTTTACCAACCTCGGAAGGATGGAAAGCTGAGTCAACCTTGAGCCAGTGGGAGTCGAACTGCCAGATTGCTGGCAGCCGGCAGTCAGCAGAAGTAGTCTGCAGCACTGCACCACTATGGCTCATTTTGCTAGCCTGTTCTGACCCAGCTCCCCAAACACCACAAACCTTCTGATGTGAACTCAAAAGATTCTTTTCTTAGGAGTTTCTCTCGCAGGCTAACAAGTCCATCCAGCTGGAAAATGAATAGCTGTCTGCCACATCTCTGCCCCCTCCTTTTATCCCCAGAGCTAGGGTGGGGCCTCGCTAGCAGTGGTGGTTCTTCCATCCCAAGGTCCGGCCCATAGATTTCCACTGCTCTCCTCTCCTCTGCCTTCTGTGCATCCGTGAGTCAGGCACTGGACCCAGCTGTTCGTCCTCTTCCTCATCAGCCACCTCCAGACCTGGGGTCTGTTGACTCTTCATCTGAGGGCTGACGGATGGCCCAGGCTCCACCTCTCTCTCTCTCTCTCTCTCTCTGCCAGCTCCATTCCCTCTTCCCCCTCAGAGTTCTCAGGTTGCCATGATGCTGGCCCTGACTTCCATGCCTCCTCCTCCTCTGATTTGGCAGATGGAGGGAATTGCGTCTTCCAGGCCACAAAATTGTCTTAAGGATGTATTTTCCACATCCTATATTTACCTCATTAGTGATCACTTGGTTTCATTATTTCTTTGCCATGCAAGTAGATAATGGATGGATAAACCGAATAAATTCCATGCTTGAAGGAAAACTGGCACAATGAGGTTATTAAAAATCCATGCGATGTAAATAAATATTTGCAATCCAAATACTGAAGTGCTTATATTGATTTCCACAAAGTTTTTAGGAGAAAGTTCTAGAATTTTGTCTTGGCTTCTTTATTTACCAGGTGATGAGCAATCCAGAGTCCTTCCCAGTCTGAGTGAAAACCTTTGATGTTGATTAATGAAATAAGCAGAAGATACTGCCTGCCTCGTAGCCTGTCCTAATTGTCATCTATTCACATTGTCTTTTCTGCAGGGAGAACCTGGTAAGGAAGGAAAATCAGGTCCACCTGGGCCTACAGGTGAACCAGGAGCTGTTGGAGAACCTGGATTACCTGGAAAGGGTCGAGATGGAGAAAGGGTAAATTTAATTCCTAAACTTGTGCAAGCAGATACTTATCATATGTTTCAGAGTATACGACGCACCAGAGTATTAGACGCACCATAGTTTTCAGGGAGGAAAATAAGAAAAAAGCTGATTGGCAGGTGGATCGGCCTCCTGGAATACCGTCAATCAGCTGTTTCCAGAGGTGAATTTTAGCAACAGGTTCCTTGGTTGTGAGCTCTGTGCCTTGCTTTTTTTTCTGCCTCTGAAACTTCTGAAACTCAGAACAAAACTTTTTTTCTGCCTCTGAAAGCCTCCGAAACAGAGCTTCAGAAAAAAAGCCTCTGAAGCTTTGTTTGGCGGCTTTTTTTCTGAAGCTCTGTTTGGGGGCTTTTTTTTTCTGAAGCTCTGTTTGGCGGCTTCTTTTCTGAAGCTTCATTTCTGATGCTTTTTTCAGCCTCTGAAACCTCCATTTTGAGAAGCTGGGTGGGGCTACATTCGGAGTATAAGACGCACCCAGATTTTCACCCTCTTTTTTGGGGGAAAAAGTTGCGTCTTATACTCCAAAAAATATGGTACTTAAGAAAACTCTTGAGACTCCCTTGGATTGCAAGGAAATCAAATCAGTCCATCCTAAGAGAAATCAACTCTGACTGTCCTTTGGAAGGACAAATGCTGAAGTTGAATTAGGTTCTTTGGCCACCTAATGAGAAGAGAGGATTCATTGGAAAAGAAGCTGATGTTGGGAAAGATGGAAGGCGAAAAGAAGAAGGAGATGGCCGAGGAGGAGATGGTTAATTAGTATCATTGACACAATGAATATGAATTTGGGCAGACTCCAGGAGACAGTGGAGAATTGGGAGGGTGGGGTCGGGCATGCTGTGGGACGTGAGGTTGCAAAGAGTCAGGCACAACTTAGTAACTGATCAACAAAAGCTTGTCAGTTTTGGAATGGTCCGATTGAACCAATTTACTCATTTTGTGAGTTATAATTCTATTCCACAGTATTCTCTACTACTTTGTCATTGGTATACTTGAACAATTTTTTTAAAAATTTGCATTTTCAGCTGTCATCCCTTCTCCTATGAACTGTTGCCCAGAAACACAATATCAGGAAGAAGCATATTAAAAAGACTATGTCAGAAATGCTGCTACTATTATTCATTCCTGTCAAGTTTTAATTTGATTGGGTTGCATGCATCCTTCTGCATCCTGGCAACCGTTAGAGGAAAGAAACTGAAATTGGAAGAACAATAGGTTGGAACAAATTATGAAATTAAAGACGAGAGCACAAAATTGGTGAACTCCTGCAAACACAATTAGGCAAGCTTCTCTGTAATTCGACGGTTGTGTTTGCCAATGATTTAGTGATGGACATAGCTGCTTTTCTGGGTTCATGAACTACACTGAATCATCAACGAACCAGTGGTGGGTTGCTACCAGTTCGCCCCGAATCAGGCGAACCGGTAGCAGCGGTGGTGGGAAGCTCCGCCCACCCACCCGGACACTTCTGTGCATGCGCAAAAGCGTAGTGCATGCATGGACACATGCGCGCATGAGCAAACCAGTAGCAAACTAAATTTGCTAAGAGTCTTGGTAGTACAGTGGTCTAAAGCACCCTGTTATTAAGACCAGCTGCCTGCAATTACTGCAGGTTCGAATCTCGCCAGGCTCAAGGTTGACTCAGCCTTCCATCCTTTCTAAGGTAGGTAAATTGAGGACCCAGTTTGTGGGGGCAATAAGCTGACTTTGTATAAATATACAAAAAGGATGAAGGCTATTGCTTAGCGCATTGTAAGCCGCCCTGAGTCTCCGGAGAAGGGCGGCATATAAATCATTTTTTTTTAAAAAAAATTGAAACCCACTACTGCAACGAACCCAATAAGCTGGGTTTGTAGAAGTGTTATGCCATACCTACACACACACATGCGCGCCAAACCCTAAATAAAGTTAAAACTAAGTGAGATATGTGCGAACAGAACCCACGTGTAAATTTGGAAGAAGAAAATTTATTAAGCACCCCATACAATTGACTCCAAAGGGAAGCTAATTATTGGAAGACTGCAGACGAAATATTGACTAGGCTTTTAGGAAACAAACAATATTTTTTCATTTATTTAATATATATGCCACCCATCTCACTCTAAAAAGTGGATAGCGGAGGAGATTAAAGGAATTTGACGGACACATAGGAAATGAGTACTGTCAATCGGTCTCCCTCTAAAAGAGGATATGCAAATTACTTCCTCAAACTTAAAGGCCCCTATTACATTCTGTTCAGTTTGAAAAAGAAAATCTGATTACTTGGTACACAAAGTATTATCATTTCACTCCAAATTATTATTATTATTATTATTATTATTATTATTATTATTATTTAATCTTTAGTGAGATTCACAGCCTTTGAGGCTGGTTAATAGCTCAGCAGCTCGAGTCCTAACCAAGGACCTAGGAACTGTTAAGGTATCGTCGGAGGATATAAGCTCTTCCGAGTAAGGTGGTTTTTTGTAGAGTCAAAATGTTCAAGTCTGGCAAATTTAGAATTTCTAAATAGCGGGGTAGCCCTTTAGAAATTCTAAATTTGCCGGACTTGAACATATTATTATTATTATTATTATTATTATTATTATTATTATTATTATTATTATTATTATTATTATTATTATTATTATTTCCTTGAGCCTCTGGGAGGGCTAAAACAGCTTCCCCCAGGGTCTGGAGGCCAGAAACAGGCTTGTTTCTGGACTTCTGGAACCTCCGGTAGGCCCGTTTTTTGCCCTCCCAGACCCTCCACCAGGAGTGGGTTCTACTTACCTTTACTACCAGTTTGCAATGGGGTCGCGCGCACACACGCTCTTCTGTGCAAGCGCATGTACAGAAGCATTTTGATGACATTGGGGTCGGTGGGCAGAGCCTCCCACCAGTTTCACTACCGCTTCTATAGAACCGGTGTGAACCAGGGGAAACCCACCACTGCCCTCCACGCGGCCACCTGTATTTATCTGGAATGATGAACAGGCCATGTGGAGACTCCTGGGAGGGGCGAGGCAGGGTGGGAAGGGCGGGGTGGGTGTGGGCGTGGCCAGCCAGGGGTGGCATTTGGGGGTTCACCAAACTCCGGCGATCGTTGGCTAGAGGATCGCCCGAACCCTACCAAACCCCCAGGAGGTCACCCCTGAATGGGTTCCTCACATGCGTGTCCTTGAGAATGAGCAGTTTCAGGGCTGGAATTCATGTTCGTTTTCAGAGGTCTAATAAATGGATGCATTTGGCTTTCCTGTTGGGAAGATGGTGTTAACTTCTTTTATATCTGTGTGTCTTTCTAGGGTGAAAGAGGTCCACCAGGTTTACCTGGATCCTTTGGGCCTAAGGTGAGTACCTGCTTTGCCGTCCTATGATAAACTGAGATGCATTTGCAGACGAACAGGGCTGGCCAGACATTATTTCAGGAGGACAGAAATGAAAGATGTCATCTATTACCCCTACCCTGCTCAGATGAGTTCTCTACCCAAGGTCTCTCAATCAGATGTAATGACTTCCCACCTCTGCTGGTTGTAAAAATGCTGTTCAGTCCATGTATGGTCACTTCTGGCCATGGAATCTTGTGTTATGTTCAACAGAGGAGCCATAACTACAACAACATTGCTTTTTTCCTTCCTTCCTTCCTTCCTTCCTTCCTTCCTTCCTTCCTTCCTTCCTTCCTTCCTTCCTTCTTTCCTTCCTTCCTTCCTTCCTCCCTCCCTCCCTCCCTCCCTCCCTCCCTCCCTTCTTCCCTTCCTTCCTCCCTTCCTTCCACCCTCCCTCCCTTCTAGGGGTGGACTTCAAAAATTTTAGCAAGGGATACTCTGCCTGGTTTCTGGGTGGGCGTGGCCTAGTTGGCCTCCTGCACCATGGCGGGGGGGGGACTGTTTTTGTCCTCCCCAGGCTCCAGAGGCTTTTCTCGAGCCTCCCGGAGGGCGAAAACGGCCTCCCCAGGCTCTGGAGGCCAAACTTCCTGCAGGCCTGTTTTTCACTCTTCCTGAGCCTCTGTGCACACCCTGTACTTACCTGCATCCAAAACGGGCTGTGTGGGGGACTCCTGGCAGGGGTGGGGTGGGGTGGGAGGGGCCAGCCAGGAGGGGGATTTGGGGGTTCTCCAAATTGCACAGAATCTTAGCTAGAGGTTCTCCCGAACCCGTGCAAATCTCCAGCGGCCCACCCCTGCTCCCTTCCTTCCTTTTCCCTTTCTAATCCAAGCAATAGGAAGTGCTATGAAACTGTTGCCCTATTTTCCCCCACCCCACTTTTCAGAAGACCTTCCCACAGAAGGAAAGGCAGATGTACCTTTGTTTTCTGGCACAGCTGTGTGTGTGTGTGTGTGTGTGTGTGTGTGTGAGTGAGTGAGTGAGTAAGGCAAGGGAATCCACTAATCACAGACTTTGATCATAATGGTACAAGAGAGCTGGCCCCCATTGCAGCAAATTAGAGGAAGGGATTGAAATCTGGAAAAGGATTTTTAAAACCAGCTTCATTTTCAACCATTTACAAAGGCAAGAGATGAGATCTGATAGATACAACACAAAAGCTCTGATATTGTAGTATCGGGGCAGCATTAAACACAGCAGCTGTAAAACAATTGGGGGCTGATAATGAAATATCAGTTTTATCTTTTTTTAAACTGGAACTCATTTTTAATTGCAAAATAGCCATTTCTAGTTTGTCAGTGCAAATATTGATTTAAAGGTGAAGGTCACAGAGATGAAAATGAAATTTTCCACAAATTTGAATTTTTTTTTTTTGAATGACTTACGTTGGATTCCACTCTATTTCAAGTGAGTGTTTACCTCTTGAGAAGTAATAAATGCAATTTGTTTTAAAGCATTAAAAAGAACGTGAATCATCTTTGTGATAATTTTTCAATTATATTATATACAGCTAAAAAAATCCAGCATTTCCACAATTGTTAAATATAAGTGTTACATGTTTTTAACACTGAAAGATGAGTTCATTAGGTTTACATTTCAGTGTAGTTATACCCACATACTACAACAGTTCCTCAAACCTATGTAGAACCAAGAGCAAAATTATTTTTTCTGCTAAAGTCTGCAGTAGTTTAGAAATTAAAAAAAAGAAAAGAAAGAAACAAGGAAATAATGCTGATGATAAATTCTATCTTTTCTGTCCAGTAAGGAACTTATTTGCAAAAATGTAAGTTTAAAGAGACATTCATGTAAAATGCATGAATGTATACATCTTTATATTCCCACAACTCTTTGTAAAAATGAAAATATAGGAATAAGATGGAATTACTTTCAAATTGGAAAGACAAAGAACAGTAAAAATCACCTTAATCATATCTAGCCATCCCTACTTCTATTTCTGTATTATTTACTTACTTACTTACTTACTTACTTACTTACTTACTTACTTACTTACTTACTTACTTACTTACTTACTTACTTATCCTCTAACATATAACAGGATGAATTTCATATCCAAAAGTATAACCTAGTAAGATTGAGAGTGGAAGGGTTATTGACTCATAATAGACTACTAGTAAGGTTTGAAACAGTCCCTGTAATTTTCTTGGCAAGAATTCAGCAATGGTTTGCCATTGCCTCCTTCCTAGGGCTGAGGAAAAGTGACTGGTCCATGGTTTTTCAGCTAGCTTTGTACCTAAGGTAGGATCAAAACTCAGTCTCCCAGTTTCTAGTGTGGAGCCATTTACACTACACCAAACTGGTTCTGCATTAATCATAACTTGAAAATATCTAATACATAATCTCAGTTTAATAAATGTCTATGGAGATTCTCAGTCATCCAGGTCACGGTTGTCCCAAAGGTGCTTTTTCAAGAGGCAACTAGACTTACTTGTTTTTCTTTGAAGACGTTTCACTTCTCATCCAAGAAGAGCCTTGGTAGTACAGTGGTCTAAAGCACCCTGTTATTAAGACCAGCTGCCTGCAATTACTGCAGGGTTCGAATCTCGCCAAGGCTCAAGGTTGACTCAGCCTTCCATCCTTTCTAAGGTAGGTGAAATGAGGACCCAGTTGTGGGGGCAATAAGCTGACTTTGTATAAAATATACAAAAGGATGAAGGCTATTGCTTAGCGCATTGTAAGCCGCCCTGAGTCTCCGGAGAAGGGCGGCATATAAATCAAATTTAAAAAAAAAAAAGTGAAATGTCTTCTTCAGAGTTGAAGAAGCTTCTTGGATGAGAAGCATCCTTCAAAGAAAAAACAAGAAAGTTCAGTTGCCTCTTCAAAAAGCACCTTTGGGACTCAGTTTAATAAGCACTTTTGATAAGTCATTCTTCCCATAACTCACCATCCAGTGAATAGAATAGAATAGAATAGAATAGAATAGAATAGAATAGAATAGAATAGAATAGAATAGAATAGAATAGAATAATTTATTGGCCAAGTGTGATTGGACACACAAGGAATTTGTCTTTGGTGTATATGCTCTCAGTGTACATAAGGAGAATAAAATACATTCATCAAGAATAAAAAGATACAACACTTAGTGATAGTCAAGGTTACTAATAAGCAATCAAATCGTACTAGGAAACAAAAAATGTAATTGAAAGATACAAGCAACATGGTTATAATAATAAGTGGGAAAAGATAGATACTAGTAAGGAAGGTAAGAATAATAGTAATGCAGTCTTAGTAAATTATTTGACAGTGTTGTGGGAGTGAATGGCAATTGGGGGAAAAAAACTGTTCTTGTGTCTAGTTGTTTTGGTGTGCAGTGCTCTATAGCGTCGTTTTGAGGGTAGGAGTTGAAACAGTTTATGTCCAGGATGTGAGGGGCATGTAAATATTTTCACAGCCCTCTTTTTGACTCGTGCAGTATACAGATCCTCAATGAAAGGCAGGTTGGTAGCCGTTGTTTTTTCCACAGTTCTAATTATCTGTTGAAGTCTGTGTTTGTCTTGTTTGGTTGCAGATCATGTAGAGAAGACTGTGTTCTAACGTAACATGGATATAACATAATGAATATAATAGGTCTGTAAAATAAATTTATTGAAATATACACTATGTCACCTGTCCTTGTCAGGGAGATCGAGGCGCCCCAGGTGTTCCAGGTCAACCAGGAGATAGAGGAGCCCCAGGTGTTGGACTTTCAGGGCCACTAGTAAGTGTGGAACATATTACTCACTAATTTGTGATGGAGCTCAATGTGTATTTCAAAGGTGAATCATGTTTGGAATGGTAGATCCATGCAGTGGTGGGATTCAAATAATTTAACAACCAGTTCTCTGCCCTAATGACTACCGCTGGGTAGGTGTGGCTCAGTAGTCATGTGACCATGTGGGCATGGCCAACTCAACGTCACTCATGTCGATGGGCGTTTCGCCTTAGCTGTTACAATGTAATAAGGGTTAACCAGAGAGGCGGTTTCTGTAAGGAGCCTGGATAGCTCAACAGACTAAGCACTGTAATTTAACACCAGCTGTCTGCAATTAAAGTAAGATCGAATCTCGCCAGGCTCAAGGTTGACTCAGCCTTCCATCCTTTCTAAGGTAGGTGAAATGAGGACCCAGTTTGTGGGGGCAATAAGCTGACTTTGTATAAAAATATACAAAAAGTATGAAGGCTATTGCTTAACGCATTGTAAACCGCCCTGAGTCTCCGGAAAAGGGTGGCATATAAATCAAATTAAAAAAAATAAAATAAAAAACAAATAAAGATTAGGCTAGAAACACCAGAATGTTTCCTTCCTGCCTTCCTTACAGGATTAGCCCAACTGGTTCTCCGGACTGCTTAGAAAGTTAACAACCGGTTCTACCGAATAGGTGCGAACTGGCTGAATCCCACCACTGGATCCATGTCATCTATCTTTGGTGGGGCATGAATGATATCAATGCACACAACATAGAGACTGAGTTACCTGCATCTCCACCAGAAGCCAAAAAAAAAAAAAAAAAAAAATGCTGATTATTTGACCAATAGTGGATCTGTCATAACTATTCTTTTTTTTTTTTTAATCCTGCATCTTTAACATTTTCTGGGTAGCTTCTATTATTACAAATAGTATATTAATGTTAAAAATTAAGCAAGTGGCATAATTCATTGTAACATTAAAATTGTTCTGTAGAAAATTCACCACAGATAAAAGTAAAAAAAAAAAGGCTAAACATTATCCTTTGGTCAATCAGTCATATTCTGAGTCAAATCATTGATTAGGTTTTCAAAATCAATCCCATTTGATTTAGTCATTCCTATGAAGTGTCAAATTGTTTTTTAGGGGGGGAAAAATCTGCCTGTCTGTGGAAACATCCCAAACAATTTGAAAATAGTCAACTTTATGATTTAAGCAGACTTCTGGATTTTATTTGGAAAGGCAGTTCAGTTCTAAAATCACATTACCTTCAAATTCAATTCCATCTCCAACCTGAATGTTTGTAAAATTGTATAATTTTCAAAACAATTAGCCAGAAATGTAGCGAGGATTGTTTTGGATAACTATATCCACTGATTAACATGTAATTTCAGAATTTGTCACAATTGTAACATTCATTTGCTATTTATGTGCCCAGCTGTGTCTGAGTTGAGTGGCTACAAAAATTGAATAAATCAATATTTGTTTGTTTGTTTGTTTGTTTAAAAGTGAATGGTTATTATCCATATTTTTCAGGGACCTGTGGGACCTCCTGGAGACAAAGGGCCACCGGTACAGTAGGTCTTTCTAATTATATGCAGTATGTGGTAGGAAATAGGATGGAAATATTATTGTATTATATCATCTTTTGGTTTGCCAATGATAGTAGAAAATTCAGGTACATACAGTATCAGTAATATCAATTAGTATAGAAATATTGATGACTCTATTCTGTACATTCCCAAAAGTCCTGCCTTATGACATTGCTTATGATCTATAGGTATCCAGGTGCTAATGCCTTCTACAACTTCTGAGCATTTTGAGCAGAATACTCAAGAGCTGGATTATTATGGGTTTTATGAAAGGATAATTGTACTGATCGTCTCCATTTCCATACTCTGTTCATTTGCTGCCACATGATTGTGCCTCTTTAGAGAGATGGCAAAGCTGATAAACTTCTAGCTGTGTTTAAAAGGCATCAACAATGGATTTCCTACTCACCTATCCAAACACTAACTAGATCCAGGTTCCCCTCGCACGTATGTGCTAGTCGTTCCCAACACTAGGGGGTGGTGCTCAGCTCCGTTTCAAAGCCGAAGAGCCAGCATAGCCCGAAGACGTCTCCGTGGTCATGTGGCCGGCATGACTAAATGCCAAAGGTGCACGGAGCGCTGTTACCTTCCCACCAAAGGTGGTCCCTATTTTTCTACTTGCATTTTTTACATGTTTTCGAACTGCTAGGTTGGCAGAAGCTGGGACAAGTAACGGGAGCTCATCCCATTACGTGGCACTAGGGATTTGAACCACTGAACTGCTGACCTTTCGATCGACAAGCTCGGCATCTTAGCCACTGAGCCACCGCATCCCTTCTAGCTGTGTTTAGTGTGTGATAAAACGTAGCAAGTGACTGTTAATGAGTTGTGTGCTATGTGTTGACCGTTAGTTATTTTCTCCTTAAATCAAAGATATACATGAGGACGCAGAAGCACATGTGACAGAGAGCTTCAGTACTGTTAGCAAACTGCAATTTTAACATACGAGGAGAAATCATGAAATGCATGACCAAATATTATTGGAATAATTAGTAATTAATGCTTATAGAAGCATACGTTAATGATTTCTTTCCTTCCTTCTCATCTCTACCACTACTATTTAGAATGAGGTTGAAGATCAAGGATAATTCTTGCTTTAAATAAGTTTCTCCATCCAGGACATAATAAATTGTGGTATGTAAGCTTTGAGATAATGCATCACATTCTTTTCCCTGTTTCACCAGGGTCCTCGCGGCCTGCCAGGCATCCAAGGTCCCCCTGGACAAACTGGTCACGATGTAAGTGAAAAGTGGTGATTGTTTGTTAATTAATGAACTACAGCAGATTGTTGATTAGAAATCATTATACTAGTTTAAGTTTAAGTTTATTTATTTGCCAAGCATATATAAGAATACAGGTAAGAAGTATAAACATAATTTGAATACATGAAAAGAGTAAGTAAAAAGGAATATTAGGACAGGGACGGTAGGCACGCTGGTGCACTTATGCACATCCCTTACAGACCTCTTAGGAATGGGGTGAGGTCAACAGTAGACAGTTTAAGGTTAAAGTTTGGGGAGTTTGGGGAAGAAACTACAGAATCAGGTAGTGCATTCCAGGCATTTACCACTCTGTTGCTGAAGTCATATTTTCTGCAATTGAGTTTGGAACGGTTTACCTTGAGTTTGTATCTATTATTTGCTCATGTATTGTTGTGGTTGAAGCTGAAGTAGTCATTGACAGGAAGGACATTGTGGGAGATAATTTTATGTACTATACTTAGGTCAGACTGAAGCTGGCGTAGTTCTAGGTTGTCTAAGCCCAAAATTTGGAGTGGTGGCATAAGGTATTTTATTGCGGTTAGAGGAATGGAGGACTTTTCTTGTAAAATACCTCTGGACTCTCTTGATTGTATTTATGCCCGATATGCAGTGCGGGTTCCAGACAGATGAGCTGTAAGCATAATTTCCCTTATCCCTTCAAAACTAAAATAACAACAACACATGGACAATGCAGTTTCTATTTACTTTCCCGCTAGGACATATAAAAGAAAATTTTCATGAAATGCTTGAGTCAAAATTCCACTGTAAAACGGGAAGCAGATAATGGCTAAAGAACTAAGTGAATTGCTCATTGTGTGGTTTAGATTACCTCTTATAAAAATTCACAAACCATTTAAAGTTGAACATTTGAAAACATTCCCCAATAGCTTGTTGGCGAAGTAATCCCGCAGCAGTGTATAAAGTAAAGGTTAAAACATAAGATGTAATGTAATCATTTCAATAATGCAATATTGATGAAGCAACCCATATAATCAATAAATAGGACGAACTCCCTGTCTTAAAGGAAAAGGAAGTTTTGAGCAATGGGGAAAAAAAGTCTCAGGATTCTAACAATCCCACCTAAAGATGTGTGATTAACCACTAAAAACCCATTCTTTTAATAATATTGGATCTGCTTCCTAATGCCCAAGGTTGTGTAATTCAAATCATCACTTATTATTCATGCTTCATTTTTTTCCAGGTCTTCAATCAGCAGTAATTGCTTTCTAGAAATCTTTCCTTTTTCTATTTATAAAGGAGATGGAAGCATAGAATGATGCAAACTTGCAAAAAGGAAATAATCAGTGAATTTCTTCTTGGTTACTCTTCCCGTGTGTCTTCTGTTCTGGCTGAGCTCAGCAAAGTAGAAACAGATAATTGCAGTAATCAGCCAGCAGCAAAAAAAGAAAAAAAAAAGGAAAAGGAACATGTAGACAGATAGAAGTAGTGGGTAGAACTGATTCTCCCAAACTCTACTTTTATGCAAAATAACATTGATGCATTAACTGAAGAGCTCTAAGTACGATCGCTTCTCTTTTTCAAAGACCCAGGTGGGAAGGATAGAGCCTTGGTAGTACAGTGGTTTAAAGCACCCTGTTATTAACACAACTGCCTGCAATTACTGCAGGTTCGAATCTCACCAGGCTCAAGGTTGACTCAGCCTTCCATCCTTTCTAAGGTAGGTTAAAGGAGGACCCAGTTTGTGGGGGCAATAAGCTGACTTTGTATAAATATACAAAAGTATGAAGGCTATTGCTTAACGCATTGTAAACCGCCCTGAGTCTCTGGAGAAGGGCGGCATATAAATCAATTTAAAAAAAAAAAAAAGATTTCAAGTCATGATGGACTGTTTTCTCTTTAATGAGAAAAAAAATGTTCAACAGATAGCTCCCATGTAACCTCCAAAGTCTTTTTCTTTTTTAATTTCTCCCAGATTACAACAGGTTCATGTCACTAGAATTTAGCATTGACTCTTGAACATCAGCATATCATGTAGAAATTTCTAAATGAAAACACACACAAAGACATGAACAGGACAGAAAAACAGAATTGGAAGACACCTTGGAAGTTCAACCCCCTGCTCAAGCAGGAAACCCCAAACCATTTCAGACAAATTCTTGTCCAATCTCTTCTTAAAAACCTCCAGTGTTGGAGCACTCACAACTTTTCAGACAACGGCTGTCCAATTTCTCCTTATAAAGCTCCAATGATGGAGCATTCACAACTTCTGGAGGCAAGTCATTTCACTGATTAATGGTTCTCACTGTCAGGAAATGCCTCCTTAGTTCTAAGTTGCTTCTCTCCCTGATTAGTTTCCATCCATTGCTTCTTGTCCTGCCCTCAGGTGCTTTGGAGAATAGCTTGACTCCCTCTTCTTTGTGGCAGCCCCTGAGATATTGCAACACTGCTATCATGTCTCCCCTAGTCCTTCTTTTCATTAATCTAGACATACCCAATCCCTGTATTACAACAAGAAACTTTTCTTCTGAAGACTTTATTTATTTATTTAATTATTTTGTCAACAAATACAAGGAAACAAGTATCAGTATAGACATGGACACATGAACAAATGGTACAATTAAATGGATGTAAATAGGCAAAACACAGCCATAAACACATAGAATGAGTACATACAAATGGGGGCAGTAGGACAGGGACGGTAGGCACGCTGGTGCACTTATGCACACCCCCTTAGGGACCTCTTAAGAAACGTATAAGGTCCATGGTAGACAGTTTAAGGTAAAACATACGGGGGTTAGAGAAACTAACAACAGGATCAGGTAGAGTGTTCCAGACATTTACTACTCTATTGCTGAAGCCTGGATAGCTCAGCAGGCTATCCTGTTGAGTGCAGGATAGGAGCCTGGATTGCTCAGCAGACTAATGCATTGTAATTTAACTCCAGCTGTCTGCAATTAGTAAGTTCGAATCTTGCCAGGCTCAAGGTTGACTCAGCCTTCCATCCTTTCTAAGGTAGGTAAATTGAGGACCCAGTTTGTGGGGGCAATAAGCTGACTTTGTAAAAATATACAAAAGTATGAAGGCTATTGCTTAACGCATTGTAAGCCGCCCTGAGTCTCCGGAGAAGGGTGGCATATAAATCAAATTTTTTTTAAAAAGTCGTATTTTCTGCAATCAAGATTAGAGCGGATTATATTTAGTTTGTATCTATTATACCCCTTGTGTTATTGCGGTTGAAGTTAAAGTAATCATTAACAGGTAGGACGTTATGGTAGATAATCTTGTGTATTAATCTTAGGTCAGAATGTAGACGGCATAGTTCAAGGTTATCCAGGCCTAAAATTTCAAGCCTGGTGGTATAAGGAATTTTATTGCGAACTTTAGGAAGTTCTCATAATTTCCTGAATCTTGTTACTGAGATGAATATGACTACTGTGAAAATAATTTCCCTAATGGAACACATTGCAGCTAAAGAGAAAAATCTTGACATCTATGTGCACCTGAGTCTAATTGCATTGTAGGGATGCACAACCCTATTCTTTTTGAAGCGTTTGATGTCCATATGTAGTATCTATAGAAGGTAAGATTTGTAGCTCAGGATTCAACTGTGGGATCCTTGCGTTGATAACGTTACATAGTTTGGTAATGAAACAGCTGCAAGAAAACCTTCAAGCTCAGAGAATACCAAGGATCCCACTATTTTCTTTTTACAGGGCTTACCAGGAAATCCAGGAGAAAGGGGACCACCAGGAAAAACAGTAGGACATTGCATGGTCTTTCTCTCTTTCCCTTCATTTTCGTTTCATTGGCATGTTTCTTTAAGTAATAAACAATTTTGTTCCAGGCAAATATGGCAGGCCTGAAGATCCAATGCAAAAGATTGTTTTGCATTGGAGTATGTCATTATTCTGACATACTGCAGAACAATGTATGAATACCTAAGAAGAAAACCATTCTATGTTGCACAACATCAGGGGTGGACAACTATGGGCCCTTTGCAACCTGTGAACATCAACTCAGAGTTCCTGAGCCAAACATGTGCAGGAATTATGGGGATTGAAGTCCACTGGTCATAAAGGAGCCATAGATGCCCACCCATGATGTTGTAGATATCTCTACCACTCTTTCAACTTACAACAGTGGTAGTGGAGCTGCTCCTCCTTTGTGAGATGTGCTTCAACAATGTGGCCCTTCAAAAAGACTTGATCCGTTGTAAATTTGGTCTGTGGGTCGACAATCTTTCATGTTCTAACTTTGATACCAGACATTTTGAAATGATCTCCATAAATGATGTAGGTGGTTTTATTTTTTTTTCTATTAGGGTCCCACTCCTCTCCTTAACCCTGATGACATCAGACTATTAGTTAAGGTAAGGCCTTTTCCCAGATGTCCAAAGACCTAATGCTTGGGGAGCATTAATGTAAATCATCAAAGTCTATAAATGCTTGTAAAATGTACTGTGCATACAAAATATAAGAAGGAGAGTCTCAGGAGAAAATGGGAATATGCAGAGGATGTCCATGAGAGCAAAGGAAGTAAATTTATTTACTTCTTTTTGTGTTCTTCTCTCCTTAAGTAATAGATAGATAGATAGATAGATAGATAGATAGATAGATAGATAGATAGATAGATAGATAGATGATAGATAGATAGATAGATAGATAGATGAGAGAGAGAGAGAGAGAGAGAGAGAGAGAGAGAGAGAGAGAGAGAGAGAGAGGGATCTGCCTCCCACCACAAAAAGTGTGTGTTTGTGTGTGTGAATGTACCATATTTTTCGGAGTATAAGATGCACCAGAGTATAAGACAGACCTTAGTTTTTGGGGAGGAAAATAAGAAAAAAGCTGATTGGCAGGTAGATCGGCCTCCCGGAATACCCCCAATCAGCTGTTCCCAGAGGTGAATTTTAGCAACAGCCTCTGAAAGCCTCCAAAACAGAGCTTCAGGAGCTTTTTCTTCTGAAGCTGTGTTTCAGAGGCTTTTTTTCTGAAGCTTCGTTTCAGAGGCTTTTTTCCCCTGAAGCTTCCTTTCAGAGGCTTTTTTTTCTGAAGCTCTGTTTTGGAGGCTTTTTTTCTGAAGCTTCCTTTCTTATGCTTTTTTCAGCCTCTGAAACCTCCGTTTGAGAGGCTGGGCTACATTCAGAGTATAAGACGCACTCAGATGTTCATCTTATACTCCGAAAAATACAGTGTGTGTGTGTGTGTGTGTGTGTGTGTGTGTGTGTGTGTATACTGTATATATACTGTATATGTATACATCATGAGCACATTTGTCTATTTTTTGTGGTGGTGGGTAAATTAAAGGCTTCTTTAATTTACATTCAATTCATAATTCAATACGATAGAGCCAAGATAGATTTGCATTTCAGAAGAATTGCCTGCCGTTTCAGGACTCTATGATTCTCCTCTTTAGGATATTTGCACTGATTGTCCTCCTGGACCATCTGGTCTCCCTGGAATCCCAGGACAGAAGGGTGATAAAGGCCTTCGAGGCCCACCTGGGAATGATGGACCAGTTGGAAAAAGGGTAAGAAAGACTTGGAGCATAAGAGATAGAATAATGGAGTTGAAAGGGATCTTAGAGGCCTTTCAGTGCAACCCGCTGCTGAAGCAAGAGACCGTATAACATTTCAGACAACAGCTGTCCAATTTCTCCTTATAAAGCTCCAATGATGGAACATCACAACTTCTGGAGGCAAGCCATTCTACAGATTAATTGTTCTAATTGCCAGGAAATTTATCCTTAGTTCTAGTTTGCTTCTCTCCTTGGTTACTTTCCATCCCTTGCTTCTTGTCTTGCCTTCAGATGCTTTAGAGAATAGCTTGATTCCCTCTTCTTTGTGGCAGCCCATCAAATTTGGCTATTATGTCACCTCTACTCCTTCTTTTCATTAGAATAGACTTAATTGCAGGTTGGCTGTCCTCCCTTGTAGATGTACTCCTACAGGCTAGAGGGAGAAAGAGATTGCCTCTGCTAGGATAGTTGGCAGGTTGCTCTTGCATTAATAATAATTGTTCTTTGAACACTTCACATTAGTGATTTATTGGGCTGCCTCTGTGACCTGCATGCATTACTGACGTATCCAGAAGCAATGTCTAGGAGATCTTATTTATTATTTATTTATTTATTAATTTAATTTGTATACCGCCCTTCTCCCAGAAGGGACTCAGGGCAGTGAACAGCCAAAATTAAAAAACATACAAATACAAAAGTTAAGATAATTAAAAAGAATTAAATCACTAGCTTCCCAATTTAAAACCCCCAAATCCATAAAATTTAAAATCCCAATTAAAAACCATTTAGGCTAGGCCGGCTTGATGGAATAAAAACGTCTTCAGGGCTTTACGGAAGGTCCGGAGGTCCGGGATCAGTCGTATTCCGGGAGGGAGCTCATTCCACAGGGCGGGTGCCCCCACAGAGAAGGCTCTCCCCCTGGGGGCCGCCAGCCGACATTGCCTGACCGACGGCACCCTGAGGAGGCCCTCTCTGTGAGAGCGTATTGGCCGGTGGGAGGTTATCGGTAGCAGCAGGCGGTCTCGTAAGTACCCTGGCCCTAAGCCATGGAGCGCTTTAAAGATGAGAACCAACACCTTAAAGCGCACCCGGATGACCACTGGGAGCCAATGCAGCTCGCGCAGGAGAGGTGTTACATGGGAGCGCCACGTCGCTCCCATAATCACCCGCGCGGCCACATTCTGCACCAGCTGGAGCCTCCGGGTGCTCCTCAGGGTGAGCCCCATGTAGAGAGCGTTGCAATAGTCCAGGCGTGATGTGACCAAGGCATGAGTGACTGTGCATAGGGAGTCCCGATCCAGAAAGGGGCGCAATTGGCATATCAGGCGAACCTGATAAAAAGCCCCCCTGGCCACGGCTGTCATATGCTCTTCTAAAGGCAGCTGTGTGTCCAGGAGGATGCCCAAGTTGCGAGCTCCCTCTGTGGGGGTCAGTGACTCGCCCTCAATAGCCAGTGATGGCACCAGCTGGCTATATCGGGACGCCGGCATCCACAGCCACTCAGACTTGGAAGGGTTGAACCAAAGCCTGTTCCTCCCCATCCAGACCCGCACGGCCTCCAGACACTGAGACATGACTTCGAGGGCATCGTTGGGATGGTCTGGGGTGGAGATGTACAGCTGAGTGTCATCAGCGTACAGATGGCATCGCACCCCAAAACCACGGATGATCTCATTTAGTGATCTCTAAATCACTTAGGCTAGAAGTCCTGCTGGACTCTGCTTAGGTAGTATCAAGATCTATGTCAACATTGTGAAACTGGTTCTTCTATAATATTGACGGTGAACCTATGGCATGCATGCTGGAAGTGGCACACAGAGCCATCTCTCTGGGCAAACCCAACTCTCCCATTGCTCTTCCAGTTTCCGGCACGCACATGCATGCTGGCCAGCTGGTCTTCACATGCACGGGAGTGCCAGAAACCAGAAAAGCAGTTCCCTGGCATGTATGCATGCACTGGGAAGCTGAGTTTCCAGTTTTTGGCGTGTGCATGTGCACTGGCCAGCTGATTTTCATGCGTGCCTACATGCCAGAAACCAGAAGACCAGTGTGCATGCACACAACAGAAACTGGAAGCTCAGCTTCCCGGTGCGTGCATGTGCCAGGGAGCTGCTCCTCCAGTTTCCGGCACTCCCCTGCGCCTATATGCACACTCCCATTTTGGCACTCGGTGCCAAAAATGTTCACCAACACTGTTCTATAAGGTTTTAAAGATCAGGCTCTTTCCCCCAAACATTGGGCCGAACTATGGGCCTATATAGAGGATAAGTCTCTTGAATGAGACATGTATCAATTGGCTTTTGCTGTTTCTATTATGTTCGTCATATAGTCAGCCAGATGTTCAGACTGGGTTTGGCATTTCCCCCCACATCTATTGAGCCCTTCCCAAAGACCAGGGATAGACGGATGTGGAGGTTTGATGGCAGTACAGATATTATCCCAGGATTTAAGCTCTTTCAAGTAAAACTGCTTTTCGCAATTGACTGATCAATTTGTCAATGCCGATAGTGTTCAAGTGGTGCTCGAGTAATGTTGGGATTGTACCCAAGGTGCCTATTTCGATTGGTACTACTTCTTTCCGTTATTATTGTTGCTTTTATTATTATATTAACCTGGGTTATTTTATTCAAAGATTTATGGTTGTATTTATTTTTCTTCTTTTCATCTTTCCTCAAACCGTAAATGGTCCAAAGCCCCTCCTGCAAACTGGGCAGACCGATAAGTCTAATCAATCAATCACAAACAAACAAACTTAGAGCCACCACTGAAATATTTTTTGAGAAGGGATGATCATGCGGGTAGATGGTCAGTACAACAATGACTGTTACATTCAGGAACACGGAAATGAATTTAAAGAAAAAAACTGTGAATCTCATCATCTCCTCGTGCTAACCTTTATGCTTTAAAATAGAAAGAAACAGAAATTCAGCAGTGTGTTCTGCAGAGGTTCTCCAAATTTTAGGATTTGGCATGGCTCAGAAGTGGAGTAAACTGTTTGTGAAAATTAAGTGCCACAACTAATTCTGACTCATGCTCACTGTTGATTAGACAGTCATCTTTGGCCAAGGTCTCAAGTCCTCAGGCCATGTCCAACCTGTCTAAAAGGTTTGATATGTTGGTCTACTTCAAGCATCATCACATTGAGGACTAAGAAAATGAATTAACGCCTGAATCATGAAGCACAATCAAAGCCATGTTTTTGATCCTTTGAATGGGAAAGGCTCCATTTTCTTCTGGTAGTAATGTCCTCTGCATGATACTACTTCAGGTTTCCCACATCACAAGCTTTCCCCTTTCTCAGAGCCAGTTTGGTCTAGCAGCTAAGGCACAAGAATGGAAATGAGTTCTAGTCCTGTCTTAGCCATGAAAGCCAGCTGGGTGACTTTGGCCAATCACCAGGAGACTGTGAGTTCTAGATCCGCCTTAATTAAGCCAATTAAGTTATTTCAGGCCAGTCATTCTCTCTCAACCCAACCCACTTCATAGAGTTGTTGTGTGGAGACAATGAGAGGAGGGAGGATTATTAAATAGCACTTAGCAATAGCTCTTAGACTTATATACCACTTTACGGTGCTTTACAGCCCTCTCTAAGCGGTTTACAGAGTCAGTCTATTGCCCCCAACAATCTGGGTCCTCATTTTAACTACCTCAGAAGGATGGAAGGCTGAGTCAACCTTGATCCTGGTGAGATTCGAACTGCCAAATTGCAGGCAACCGGCAGTCGGCAGAAGTAGCCTGTAGTACTGCACTCTAACCACTGCGCCACCATGGCTCAATATGTTACATAAAAATAATAAATAAATAAATAAAAAATATCAAAGGGTCTCATGCAACAAGCCCAACAGGAAGAGGCATCTCATCTGCATCAGCAAATGGCATGATGAATCTGTGACAGTCCTTCCTTACCAAGCCACATTAAGTCAAATTCAAAAGTAACATTAATTAATCAAGCTCATCATCTAATGGGATTGCCCCGTTCTGTTTAAGCATTATCTCTTTCTCCTATGTTTAAAACAGTGACATACCACATTGGTGGCAACTATAGAATAGAAACTCGGATATGTCTAGAAAGCTATGAGTGGAGACCGTATGGTATCCTAAAATGGTCTGTGCCTATAGAAGGACTGGGTGACCCCATTTATTTGTGTAAGAGGAAGAGGGCACAGGTTTATTTATTTATTTATTTATTTATTTATTTATTTATTTATTTATTTATTTATTTATTTATTTATTTATTTATTTATTATTTCAACTTGTATGCCGCCTTTCTCCGAAGACTCATATGCTTTCCCATTGCTTCAACCTGTGCCTTCTTCCTCTTGAGCAGATAAATGAGGTCATGCTGTCCTCCCATAGGCACAGGCCATTTTAGGATACCAGATGCTGACAAGATACTATAGGAATGAATAATCAAGCTAGAAGACATCTGATTGTAAACTGTGTTTCTTTTAGGGAGAACCTGGGCTCAGAGGTCCCCCTGGGCCTCCGGGAGCAGAAGGTCCCAAGGTAAGATGTACATTCTGTCTTATATGACTCTTGCTTCCCTTCAAAAATACATTTGAAAGGAACTGGTATAGGAAGGGAAGCAGAGGTGGTATTCAGCAGGTTCTGACCAGTTCTGGAGAACCGGTAGTGGAAATTTTGAGTAGTTCGGAGAACCGGTAAATGCCATCTCTGACTGACCCTGCCCCCATCTATTCTCTGCCTCCCGAGTCCCAGCTGATTGGGAGGGAATGGTGATTTTGCAGTGACCTTCCCCTGGAGTGAGGAGGGAATGGAGATTTTACAGTATCCTTCCCCTGCCACGCCCACCAAGCCACGCCCACAGAACCAGTAGTAAATTTTTTTGAATCCCACCACTGAAGGGAAGACTCTTTTTACCAATAGAAAAGAGCTATTCGAAATAGAAAAACATTCCAATTTCAAGGTCCATCAAATCCTGCTTCCTACGAAAATACCCTTATTTATTCTAGCATTTAACAGTCTGAATACGTTCATGTCTCCTATTCTGTTTTAAAGAAAGGGGATCAAGGATGTTACACACAAAACAGTTTTGGGAGTTTGACCCCATTGGCATGCTCAAGTTAGCATGAAAGACAACGTCTTGTATATAGAGAATTGGCTTTCCAAAATACTTGTTCCTTTCAAAGCTGGAAGAAAATAAAATAAGTTGGGCTTCCATGGAACATCTGTTTCCAGTAGATCTTACATCTTTAAGAAGGAGTTTGCTGAGCCACAATGCTACTGTGTAAAACCAAGCATAAACCCTAACAATGCATTAGTTAGAATAGGCTCTCCTAACCTGATGCCCTTCAATTGCATTGACTCCTCACAAGTCCCAGAAGTCAGCACTTCCCCAGTCAGATTGTGCAATTTGAGGATCTTAGAATAGAATAACAGAGTTGAAAAGGACCTTGGAGGTCTTCTAGTCCAACCCCCTGCTTAGGCGGGAAACCCTACAGCACTTCAGACAAATGGTTATCTAATCTCTTCTTTAAAACTTCCATTTTGGAGCATTCACAACTTCTGGAGGCAAGTTGTTCCACTGATTAATTGTTCTTAACTGGCAGGAAATTTCTCCTTAGTTCTAAATTGGCTTTTGCTCAAAGAGCAGTTGGCAGCAATGGCTAGAGGGCAGAGGTGAAATGCTCCTAGTTCGGATCGGCTTGGGCGAGTAGGTAGTGATGGCGGCGGGCAGTTTGCAAAAATCCCTGCCCCCGCCCCCCATGCCCAGCTGAGCTGCGCGATCATCAGAGCCTTTTTTTTTCTTTTAAATGGCTCTGACGATCCAAGCTCTGACGATCCCAGCTGAGTTGCCTGCTGATCAGGCAACTCAGCTGGGATCGCCAGAGCCATTTAAAAGAAAAAAAAACTTTTTTTTCATTTAAATGGCTCTGACGATCCAAGCTCTGATGATCTCAGCTGAGTTGCCTGCTGATCAGGCAACTCAGCTGGGATCGCCAGAGCCATTTAAAAGAAAAAAAACTTTTTTTCATTTAAATGGTTCTGACGATCCAAGCTCTGACGATCCCAGCTGAGTTGCCTGCCAATCAGGCAACTCAGCTGGGATCGTCAGAGCCTTTTGAAAGCATTTTTTTACATGGTTTTACATGTAAAAAATGGTTTTAAAAGTTAAAAAAAAAGTGACCACGCCCACCCAGTCACATTACCCCCCCCACCAAGCCACGCCCACAGAACCGGTAGTAACAAATTTTAGATTTCACCCCTGCTAGAGGGGCTTTTTCACAGATTCATCTTGGGCAGAAGTTCATCCATTCTGGACTGGGAGATCTTTTGCCTTAGATACTTCCCACACTACATGAGGCTATCTTTTTTTTTTTTTAATTTGATTTATATGCCGCCCTTCTCCGGAAACTCAGGGCGGCTTACAATGTGCTCAGCAATAGCCTTCATCCTTTTGTATATTTATACAAAGTCAGCTTATTGCCCCCACAATCTGGGTCCTCATTTTACCTACCTTTGAAAGGATGGAAGGCTGAGTCAACCTTGAACCTTGGCGAGATTCGAATCTGCAGTAATTGCAGGCAGCTGGTCTTAATAACCAGCTTAATAACAGGGTGCCTTAGACCACTGTACTACCAAGGCTCTTTGAAGAGCATTCAGAAGTTCCAGCTGGTGCAGAAGCTGCAGTTGGTCCAGAATGCAAAAAATGTGGACAGTTTGGGGGCATCTCTCAATGTGCTCATATAACAAAACTATGGACCATACTGGATCCTAGCAGGCTTCTGAGTCTACCTCAAGTTGCTGGTTACCTCCAAGCAACTTAGGATGCTCCTAATCTCTTCCATTAAATGAAGTCATCTTATTAGACTTTTCTTTTTTCTTTTATTAGGGTCCTAAAGGAGGTGATGGGGCATCTGGTGAAGCTGGACTGAAAGGTGAACAGGTGAGAGTAAATAAGGAATTAGCATGATTTCTTGAAACCATTCAGTAACAACAACATCCCTACCTTGTCTCTTCTTCACTTCCCAACAAAAGATCTGTGCCCTGCTTTTGTGTTATTATGCCAAAATATCCATATGCTTTTAGTCTTTACCATGTTTCCCTGAAAATAAGACTGGGTCTTATATTAATTTTTGCTCCAAAAGATGCATTAGGGCTTATTTTCTGGTTAGGTCTTGTTTTGGGGAAAATACGGTACTAAATGCATCCGTCTGGCTGACAATCTTAACTGGGGCTTATTTTGGGGGTAGAGCATCCTGAAAAATCATGCTAGGTGTCAGACTTCGATGCTATCTCAAAATAAATGAATTTCCAAACTGCCAATCTTTAAGGAAATCTTTTCTTTAATTGAGCACAGCCACCGGATCATGACTCGATGCGGACAAGACTGACCTTTCGCCCCCCAATCCCTCCCTTTCCGATCCCCAAATCTCTGCTTCTCATTGTCTATCTTCCAAGTCATTCTTCAGACTTCTTGTCTCGTCATTTCCCAGGAATGTCTCCCCCCTTCATTTCCACGACAACCCGACTTCAAAGGGATTTAGCAGGCAAAAGTTCAGAGCTTATCTCTCTCTCTCCTCTGCTCACTATGCCAGCGTCGAAACGCTGACTCTAGGATTTATTTTCTGGTTGGCTCCTATTTTCGGGGAAACAGGGTAGTCATCATGGATCCCTATAAGAATGAAAGTCATAGATCGTACAATAGACATGAAGGCTTGACCATTAAGGGGGGAGAGAGGGAGAGAGAGAGAGGGAGGGAGGGAGAGGAGAGAGAGGGGGAGAGAGAGGGAGGGAGGGAGGGAGGGAGGGAGGGGAGAGAGAGAGAGAAATATTATTCCATGACATTTGACTTTTTTGAATTGAGTTATTAAGCAGCACAATTTATCTGAGAAGATAAATCTTGAAGTTGATATGAAAAAAAATAGTGATGGAATAGCTGTTGATATTTCTCCTGAGAGTATTAGCAAGCCAAAAATGAAAGCAAATTTTGTTCTGTCTCTTTACTGAGCTTCTATTACCCTCAAGATCTAGACATCTGCCTTGCTTCATCTGCCGCAAGAGAGCTTTGATCCCGGCAGCTGCCATCCCGTTTAAGTATGCTGTTTATCAAACTCTGCTGTGGACTGCGATAGAGAAAACACTTAAGATGCATCACAGCAGCACATATAGCAAATGCAGCTGCTGCATACAGGTTTACACAGGGTGAGCGCACAAGAGGGAGGAAGATTTAGAACTTCTCTGGAACTCAGAGTTGCTGCTTAGAAGCAGGGAGTTTGGTCTGGAGCACATTTCTCAATTTCAACAACTTTAAGATGTGTGAACCTCAACTCTCAAGAGTTCTCTAGCCAGCTGAAATTAACACATCTTACACTTGGTGAGGTTGAGAAATGTTGTAGAATTTCAAATCACCCTTAAAGCAACTCTGTCTAATGCTATCTCACGATGAAATCATTCATTGCAAAGATCGCTTGGAGCTAGGAGAAACTTCTAATGTAATTTATCAGATTCTCTGCATGGATTGCCCCTGTGACTATGTAAAACAGATGGGGAGGAATCTCAACTACCAAATTGCAAAAACATGAGCGAGCAGTTAGATGAGGAGACCCAAACACATTGGTAGCCTCACATTGCAACGAACAAGGACACACATTCAATTTCACAGTTACTAAGATTATTGGCTGAGCAGTACAAAATTAACCAGGAAATAACTGAAGCCTGAGAAGCAAGCCCCTTCTCAGTCAACAGGAGTGCTAATTTACCACCAGCTTACCAGGTACTTAGGAGCTGGTGCAGCAGCTCCTGGGCTGCTGGGAACAACCAATGACTTAATAACCACCCACCAACGCTCCAATTAATAACTAAAAGTCAGATACAACCAGGGATCACATAAATACTATGCACAAAACAGTCCAGTACACATGTAGAGAGAGAGGGGATGGGCTCTAGTGTGAGTCCGAAAGTCTGGAAGACTAAATAGCAATAGCAAAAGCACTTAGACTTATATACCACTTTACAGTGCTTTTACAGCCCTCTCTAAGTGTTTTACAGAGTCAGCCTATTGCTCCCAACAATCTGGGTCCTCATTTTACCCACCTCGGAAGGATGAAAGGCCTTGAGTCAACCTTGAGCCTGGTGACATTTGAAGTGCCAAATTGTTAAATCTTTGGTCCCGGACTAACTCAGACTGGATTATGCATGATGTCTGGTCTCCAAGAGGAACTTGGAAAACTTGGAAAGCCAGCTATTAGAAATAGAATGCCATGGTGCTTCAGAGGAAGAACAATACATGAACTATATTTGTCCCTCCATGGTAAAGGTAAAGGCTCCCCTCACACATATGTACTAATCATTCCTGACTCTAGGGGGCAGTGCTCATCTCTGTTTCAAAGCCGAAGAGCCAGCACTGCCCGAAGACGTCTCCGTGGTCATGTGGCCAGCATGACTCAACGTCAAAGGCACACGGAATGCTGTTACCTTCCCACCAAAGGTGGTCCCTATTTTTCTACTTGCATTTTTTACGTGCTTTCGAACTGCTACCATGTTTCCCCAAAAATAATATTTTGAATATTATTTTGAATATATTTTTTTGAACCCTGAAATAAGAACTTGGCCTTATTGCCATGCGCTCAAAAGCCCGATTGTCTTATTATCAACCTATTATTATAGGTTGGCAGAAGCTGGGACAAGTAATGGGAGCTCACCCAATTACGCGGCACTAGGGATTCAAACCGCTGAACTGTTGACCTTTCCATCGGCAAACTCAGCGTCTTAGCCACTGAGCCACTGTGTCCCTTTGAGCCACCATGTCCCAGGATTGTGTTGTCAGAGTAATGGAACCTCCATGCATATCCCACACGTGAGGTCCAGATTTAGCCATGGATTATACTCAAATAGATGCTGTGAATGTTGGCTTTGTGTTATGATTAGGAGAGGAAAAATAACAATGGGAGACTCTTTCTCCCTCTGGTAGCTCCCATATCCTTCTATCTCAAGTTGCTTTTCATAAAGAAGGTTTAAAATTGCAAGATTTTGGTCCTGTGGGGTTGTTATGATTGCTCAAATTGAACCAGCTATGTTAGATCCCCAGGGAGGTTTCAGCACCCCTTCAGAGTGGCACTTTGGTCATTCCTCCAGCTTTTGTTCTTCACACACAACAAAAATAATAATAATAAACAAAAACCCAGCAGTATAATTCAGATGTATTGCAGATGCTTATTTTTATTTACATGCATTCCTGATACAGATACACACAGAGAAGAGTATTTATTTATTCAGAAACTGTTCTTGCTATGTTCTCAAGGGAAAAATAACGATATATATACTGTATTATGTTGAAACCATTTTCCTGGGGGAAAATAATAGACGCAACTAGGTTGAATGTAGATGAGATACTTTGTCATTCAGTTTTTTTCTGAAAATAGTGATGGGGCCAAGAATGTCGTTTTATAGCCTGGAACTCAAACATTTTGGCTGGTAGATTGTGTGCATACAGAAATGTATGCAAACCCTTTATTCTGTTCCCTTTTGGCATCAGTAGCATAATGCAGAGTGCAGAAAGCATAAAAAAAAATAGCCAAAGCAATTAAAGACATTGGATCTTGATAAGAAAGGAAAATATAGCCCAAACGAATTCACATCAAGACTGTCAGCGTTCCAGAAAAAAACCCCAACTCCAAGTCAAACCTCTGAAGCAAGCATTTTTCAAAATTCTTCCATGTTTCCCCAAAAATAAGACCCTGTCTTATACTTTTTTGAACCCTGAAATAAGTGCTTGGGCTTATTGCCATGTGCTCAAAAGCCCAATTGGGCGTATTATCAGGGGATGTCTTATTTTGGGGGAAACAGGGTATTTACTAGAATAGGTAAACTGGCACATCTGGGAAAACCCAAATCTGAGAGGTCCAGGTTTTTCCTCAGTAAATCAAAAAACCCCAAAACCATCCCCTAACTTTTCAGTCGATCACATCAGTGGTGGGTTCCTCCCAGTTCCTCCGTGCCGGTAGCAGTGATGATATGATGTCACCGAACTGGTTCTGCCCCCACATCCCCCCGCCCCCCCCACCCTCCGTGTTATTCTTACCTTTTATTTGGCCCCACCCCCAATCTATTGCTGCCTCCTGAGTCCTAGCTATCGGTTAGAGGGGAAAAAATGGTTTAAACTCTTGCCGCGGGGCTTCAAAGGGCCGCCTACAGCTGATCAGTGTTGAAAGAAAACAAATGAGTAGACCAGTGCCTGCAAAAATAAATGGGTAGACCAGTGCCTGCAAAAATAAATGGGTAGACCAGTGCCTGCAAAAATACATGAGTAGACCAGTGCCTGCAAAAATACATGAATAGATCAGCACCTGCAAAAATAAATTGGTAGATCGGTACAGCTCTGCAAGCAGTTAAAAGCCTGGTAGACCAGTACCTCTGCTAAATCCTAAAGAATTGTCACATGACCATCAAGCCATGCCCACAAAATAAACCACACCCACAGAACCGGTAGTAAAAAAAATTAGAACCCACCCCTGGATCACATGCTCCAATCAACTGCCGTCCCATCTCGAGACAGCACTCCGACCACTCCTTCTCCAGATGCAGGATCGCCCTGAATGCTATTATGTCTACAGAAAACCCCTCTACTAAATCCCCTCTCCTACTTTCCCACGCATGAGAAGTTGGCAGCATGGAAGCTTCTGGCCTAATATGGCTTCCAAAGGAAAGACTTTTCCTTATTTTTCTCTTGTTACAAACCATCTTTGCTTACACCGTGCCCAAAGACTGTTTCCTACATTGCTTTTTTTTTTTAATGACACAACATTTTCATTTTAAGAAGAGGCTATGCATTCCCTTCAGTTACATCGTTCTTAGTCTTCTCCTCATTTTTGTCCTGTTCCCTTGATATATTTGTTTTGTAACTTAATTCTCATCCATATCTCTGTATGACAAAAGAGCCACCTATTTAACATTCAATGCAAACAGCCAGAGTGTTAAACATGGAGAGTTCTCTGCATAATATGCAGGCATTCAGGGATCCACCAATGTACCTATTAGATAACCACACAAGTATTCCTTACATATTTGTTCATCAATACACCAAAACAACCAAGAGGACATCATAGGAGCCTTGGTGGTGCAGAGGACTAAAGTGCTGTTAAGTAGCACTTAGCTGCCAGCTGCCTGCAATTACTGCGAGTTCAAATCTGACCAGGCTCAAGGTTGACTCAGCCTTCCATCCTTCCGAGGTAGGTAAAATGAGGACCCGGATTGTGGGGGCAATAAGCTGACTTTGTATAAATATACAAAAGTATGAAGGCTATTGCTTAATGCATTGTAAGCTGCCCTGAGTCTCTGGAGAAGGGCGGCATATAAATCGAACCAATCAATCAATCAATCAATCAATCAATAAATAAACCTCCTTAATTTACTCATTGCACAGTTAAAACATCAGCTAAACATTGTATTAACTCTCATTCAAGCTTCACTTCTACCATATGCTTCTTTCATTATGTTCAGCAGCCAGTCTTCAACCATATTTTTACAACAGTTGCATAATTAACTGTTAATAGCATTCATTGTTATCCCATGCTTTCACCAATTTTCATGCTTTCCTCAACAACCTACTGAAGAGCAAAATCTAACTGCTATAATAGCAACAGCAATAGCACTTGTATACCGCTTTCACAGTGTTTTACAGCCCTCTCTAAGTGGTTTACAGAGTCAGCCTATTGCCCCCAACAATCTGGGTCCTCATTTTACCCACCTCGGAAGGCTGAGTCCACCTTGAGCCTGGTGAGATTCGAACTGTTAAATTGCAGGCAGCCGGCAGGCAGCAGAAGGAGCCTGCAGTACTGCATTCTAATCACTGGGCCAGCATGGCTCAGTTAAGCTGCATTGCACTCAAATTTGGCTCACCATTATCTCTTGTGCCTTGTGAATTGTAATTCTGCAAGTCCCCTTGCTTGACCATCTAAATCAAGTGATCTTCCTATTGTTTTTTTTTTTTAACTAGACACAAGAACAGTTTTTTCCCGAACGCTGCTAAACAAATAATTCCCTCAACACTATCAAACTATTTACTAAGTCTGCACTACTATTAATCTTCTCATCGTTCCCACCACCCATCTCCCCACTTATGACTGTATGACTGTAACCTTGTTGCTTGTATCCTTATGATCTATATTGACTGTTTCCTAATATGATTTGATTGCTTATTTGTTCCCTATGAGTATCATTAAGTGTTGTACCTTATGATTCTTGACGAATGTATCTTTTCTTTTATGTACACTGAGAGTGTATGCACCAAGACAAATTCCTTGTGTGTCCATTCCATTCTATTCTATTCTATTCTATTCTATTCTATTCTATTCTATTCTATTCTATTCTATTCTATTCTATTCTATTCTATTCTATTCTCCTCACCTCTCCTCACCTCTCCTCTCCTCTCCTCTCCTCTCCTCTCCTCTCCTGTTCTATTCTATTCTATTCTATTCTATTCTATTCTATTCTATTCTATTCTATTCTATTCTATTCTATTCTATTCTATTCTATTCTATTCTATTCTATTCATTCACTCGTGCAATATTTCTCTTGGTGTAGAGGAAAAGTAGCAGGGTTTTTTATGTGTCAAGCATAGGTGCAGCCTTCATAGACATATGAAAATCTCGCAATAACTCCAGAAGCAAACCCCATCCATATTTTGATCTTTTTTTCCAGTTCCACCATCTATACATATGGTGTTGTTTGATAAAGAAAAGATCACATCATGTTTTTTAGCATGCTGTAGACTTGCTAACTTTTAACATAGTGTAGAACATGGAAAACAGAATGTAGACTTGGTAATGTGCCTTAGTCATACTCACGCTCCATGAAACTTTCCATCCTGATGATAAAGACAATTTCCATTAGTTTTGGCATATAAGTCATAAGTTTTATTTGTCAAGCATATATAAGATAACAGGTTAAAAGTATAAACATAATTTTGAATACATGAAAAGAGTAAGAGTAAAAAGGAACATTAGGACAGGGACAGTAGGCACGCTGGTGCACTTATGCATGCCCCTTACAGACCTCTTAGGAAAGGGGTGAGGTCAACAGTAGACAGTTTAAGGTTAAAGTTTTGGGGGTTTGGGGAAGAAACTACAGAGTCAAGTAGTGCATTCCAGGCATTGACCGCTCTGTTACTGAAGTCATATTTTCTGCAATCGAGTTTGGAACGGTTTACCATGAGTTTGTATCTATTATTTGCTCATGTTTTGTTGTGGTTGAAGCTGAAGTAGTCATTGACAGGTAGGACATTGTAGCAGATGATTTTGTGTACTACACTTAGGTCAGACCGAAGATGGTGAAGTTCTAAGTTGTCTAAACCCAAAATGTCAAGTCTGGTGGCATAAGGTATTCTGTTGCGAGCAGAGGAATGGAGGACTCTTTTTGTGAAATATCTCTGGACTCGTTCGATTGTATTAATGTCCATTATGCAGTGCGGGTTCCAGACAGATGAGCTGTATTCAAGAATTGGTCTAGCAAATGTTTTGTATGCTCTAGTTAGTAGTACAATATTACCAGAGAAGAAGCTATGCAAGATTATAGCTATTATTACTATTATTATTATTATTATTATTATTATTATTATTATTATTATTATTATTATTATTATTATTATTATTATTATTAATATTATGACATATTTTGGCTAGAAAGCCAGAAGACCAATCAAAACCTAATTTTTCCCAAAGCAGGTTCAGTGCAATCTAAAATCCCTTTCCAGGGACCATCTTGGAAATCCCATTTGTGTCCCATTTGTGTCAGACACTCTCAAGTTGAAAGGATTAGCCAGTGACTTCACCATTGTCTGGGGGATGCCTGGGTGTGCTCCTTTCATGTCCCTGTTAATGTGCTCGCTGAAGTGGTACCTATCTTTCTACTTGGGTTTGCACACTTACAAACTGGGCAGGAGCCAGAGCAAATGATGGGAGCTCAACCTGTTACACAGCAGCTCTTGAGTCTTGAACTCAAGTTTGCAAATTGTCAATCCAGTGTTCTAAAACCATGTGAGCCACCGTGCTCCCACCTTCAAATTAATGCTTGTTAGCTGTCCTCAAGAATTAGGTGGTATACGCAATTCTTGATACACATTTAGGGTGCTAAGTTGTTTGCATATAGCACTTAAGGAGAACATGAGCTATACTGTACAAATAATAACATGTGTAATAAATATTGTTCTTCTCTGTAGGGTCATCCTGGAATACCTGGCTTCATGGGTCCCCCTGGGAATCCAGGCCCAGCTGTAAGATTTTCCTTTGCATGTCAATTTTTAATCTTTATCTACTAGAATGTAAGGCAAATTGTTGTTGTAAATCTATTTGAGATTATGGTGATGGTGATGATGATGATTCAATAATTTTGATTATTCTTGATCATAATTCAATATCATTGTTGATGTTATTGAGGATGATTCAATTATTGATGATGATTTCAATAATAATTTGGATGCTGTTGTTCATGAGGATTCAATAATTTTGACGATGTTGTCTTTGATGATAATTCAATAATTCAATATTTTTCCCCATAGTACTGGACTGTAGGAGTCATATACAATCCAGATCTCAGAGCTGTAGCAAATATTGTACCTCAATAGATGGACTGTCCTTTATAGGTGCTGCTCATCTTATTAAAGTCCATCTATCATGGCACAATATTTGCTACAGCAAATACAGACAGTTTCACCACTAATGTGCAAAAAATTATCTCCAAGCCATATGAGAAAGAAGATTCTTCAGAGATGCGAATTCTGCATCAACTATCAGTTATCATGTGTGTTTTTTGTAGGGTGGGATATGATGGTAAATGAAAACTTCATGCCCATCATATGTAGGACAAAGAATTGCTACATAAATATTTTTTCATGTTGTTTAGGGACCAGAGGGCTCCCCGGGACCTATAGGCTCTCCAGGACCTCCAGGAGAAGTGGTAAGTTGCTGTTCATTCATTCATAATATTGGAGAATCCCCAGAAAAGGAGTCTCAGAACTTTTTGAACACCAACAAAGATTTGAGATAGTTGATTCTATGAGTGATTGAGATTCTCAATCATCCAGGTCAGGGTTGATTCCAAAAGTCAATTGGACTTTCTTGGTTTTTTTCTTTGAAAATGTTTTGCATCTCATTCAAGAAGCTTTTTCAGTTCTTCTTCATTTAGAAAGAACCATGGGAGCACAGTGATTAGAATGCAAATAAATAAATAAATAACTTTATTGTCATTGTATGTGTATACGCAGTATACCCATACAACGAAATTCACTTAACACCCAAAGACCAGGCCCAACACACATAACAATCCCCAAACACACTCCCACCCACCACAATCCCCCCCCCTAAACCACCCAAACATCCACACAACAGACCAAGTAATGCTGTCCAACAGCTCACTGATGGTGGCCCTTTAGTTCATTGTTGAGTGCAATTATAGTTCTGGGATAAAAACTATTCAGAAAACGTGTGGTCCTAGTTTTAATTGTTCTGTATCTTCTGCCAGAAGGCAACAGTCCAAAAAGATTGTAAACAGGATGAGAAGAGTCTCTGAGAATGTTATGCAACTTTCTCAAACAGCGAGATTCGAAGATGTCATCCAGGGCTGGTAGCTGGAGTCCGATAATATTTTGGGCAGTTTTAATGATTCTCTGTAGAGCTTTTTTGTCTGCTACAGAGCTACTCCCATACCATGCAAGAATGCCGTATGTCAGGACACTCTCAATGGTGCTGCGATAATGCAGTATTGCAGTATTGCAGGCTAATACTGCTGACTGTCAGCAGTTCAGTTCTCACCGATTCAACCTTCCATCCAGTGGTGGGTTTCAAATATTTTTACTACCAGTTCTGTGGGTGTGGCTTGGTGGGCGTGGCATGGATTGGTGGGCATGGCTTGGTGTGTGTGGTAGGGGAAGCATACTGTAAAATCTCCATTCCCACCCAACTCTAGGGGAAGGATACTGTAAAATCTCAATTACCTCTCCAATCCAGGGGAAGGTTACTGCAAACTCCCCATTTCCTCCCGATCAGCTGGGACTCAGGAGGCAGAGAATAGATGGGGGCGGGGCCAGTCAGAATTTTTACTACCGGTTCTCCGAACTACTCAAAATTTCTGCTACCGGTTCTCCAGAACTGGTCAGAACCTGCTGAAACTCGCCTCTGCTTCCATCCTTCTGAGGTTGGTAAAATGAGTACCCAGATTTTGGGGGGCAGTATACTGACATTGTAAACCACTTAGAGAAGACTGTAAAGCACTATGAAGCTGTAGGTCATGGTTCCGAGTAATGCTCCCAACCAATTCAAGACTCTGAGGCCTTGGCTTCCTCAAAAATCTGGTTTATTGGATACATCATATCGGCACGGTCAAAGGTGAAACCAACCCTGAATAATTCCCATGATTTTTTGGTATAATTAAAGAATAGACACTGTCCACCCCCCTGGTGTCACAGGTCACGTTAGCCAACCAAGCAGGTGATGAACTTCTCAGCAGTCCAGTGGTGGGTTCCTCCCGGTTCGGTCCGGTTCGGCCGAGTCGGTAGCGGTGATGATATGATGTCACCAAACTGGTTCTTCCCCCCCCCCGCCCTCCCACCCCCCACCCCCCACGTTATTCTTACCTTTTATTTGGTCCCACCCCCAATCTATTGCTGCCTCCTGAGTCCCAGCTGATGACTAGAGGGAAAAAAACTGTTTATAAACTGTTGCCACGGGGCTTCAAAGGGCCGTCCTACAGCTGATCAGTGTTAAAAGCAAACAAATGAGTCGGGTCGTAAGTGTGAGGACCTTCCAGAAATGACTCTGACCGGCTAGTTACGCCCACCTAGTCACATGACCTCCAAGCCACACCCACAAAATAAGCCACGCCCACAGAACCGGTAGTAAAAAAATGTAGAACCCACCCCTACAGCAGTCCCTCCTGCCGTTCTAGGGCACATTGATCTGGCCTTGGTTCTCAGGAACCTTATTGTTGCTATGTCTGGCACATTGGAGGAAAACATTCTGCATTCCATAAATCCTCCTCCCCCCATAAGTATGTCAACTAAGAAATGAAACAAGAAAAATATGGCTTCAGCTAGAGTCGTTCTGAGAGTTAACCCCAGAGGCGGGTTTCTGATGGACTGATGGGGTTTTAATTCTAATTTAATTTTAACTTGTTAGTCTTAATTGTACTTTAATTGTACTTTTAATTGTTAAATTATGAGATTTGGATTTAATTTTTTAACTTTTTATTAGGTGTTTCTTAACTGTTGTGAGCCACCCTGAGTCCGGCTGGAGATAGGGCGGCATATAAATCTCATTAATAAATAAATAAATAAATTAATTAATAAAGTTTCACATAATTTTACCATCAGTTCGCCATGCACCAAAAATATGAGTGAGTGTCCAGGCACGCTCGCTTTGCTCGTGCACGTGCCTTTCACACATGTGTACGACCTTCCCTTTGCTCATGTGTGCACTCTGCATGCATGCGCACCAGGGATGGGTTCTACTTACCTTTAGTACCAGTTCGCAATGGGATTGTGTGTGCCTTGCTTCTGCGCATGCGCCTTGCTTCTGCACATGCTCCTTGCTTCTGTACATGCGCAGATCGCCGATGATGACATCCGGGGCGGTGGGTGGAGCCTCCCATTAGTTTTACTACCGGTTCTTGCGAACCGGTCTGAACCGGTTTAATGCATTGTAAGCCGCCCTGAGTCTCCGGAGAAGGGTGGCATATAAATCAATTTTTTTAAAAAAAACACCACCACTGATGCTCGCGGCTTAGAAAACATGGCTAAATAGGATGGCATAGCACCAGGGTGGGCCAACCCACAGGCCACCACTACCGGTTCTCCTGAACCGGTCTGAACTGGCTGAATACCATCACTGGTTAACACTATATATAAGTGCTATTGCTATTTTCAAATTTTAAAAAATCAAAAAAAAAAGTCTAGTTGCCTTTTTTTGAGGGGGGGGGGAAAGCACCTTTGGGATGCCTATGAGTCATGGGTTCCATGAAGGGGCAAATTCTGAAAATCTGTTCAGCTTTCACTGAGGCTCTAAGAGATTTCTTAAGATTCTGGAGTTTTGTTTTGTTTTTTCCCCTCTGAATTGATCTTGGTGGTCAATTTAAAAAAAAAATGGGAGAGGGATGGATAGGGGTGTGCCCATTTCTTACCAGAAAGCCATTGTAGTTCTTCAGATCTGGGGGAGAGACAGGACCTGGTATAATGGCAGTACAGAGCAAGGACTTCATCTCAGGTCTTCTTCATCCTACTCTAACACTGTATCATGTTTGGGTTTTTTTCATAGGGGAAAGAAGGTCCCCCAGGACCTCAGGGACCCCCAGGATTGCTTGGACTTATGGTGAGTATGGACAATATTTGCAACTATGGATGCAACATATCTAGAAATTAGGGTCCATTCTGAATTCCAGGGCCCTATAGAATAATGAACAATATTTCTATTGGATCCTGAAATACTTCAACTGGAATGGAGGTGCCATATGCATATCAGAGCAAAGGAGAAGCGTGCACGGATGTCTACAAGTTATGTCCCTATTATCTTTCTATCCTCACCCTATGTAGCTACACAGCATGTTAAGATAGTAGGCTATGCACATATTGCTTGGCATTAAAAAAAAAAAAACCCTCTCAATTTGAATTGGCATGCATGCAATCAGATTTTAATTATCCTGTTTCAAACTTGGTGATACAATGTACTGAAAGAAAAATAATTCGATTTGTGGAAGGATAATATAAGAGGAGGAAAAGGTAAAGATAAAGGTTTCTCCTGGTAAGGCGAGAGAAATCTATCAAGGTAGTCCAATACCATGGTGATAGAAAGAATGATTTGCTCGTAGACAAGTCCAAAATCTCCACTGTCAAAAGATCTTAGGAGATCTTAGGAGATACAGCCTGGCTTCTCATCATCTCAAAGATCTGTTCTATCCAGAATCAAGATTATTAGCCAAGATGAATCCATATTTTGACTCAAAGTAGTTTAACAATTGTGCACGGATATCTTTACTACTATGTTCAATCCTCTACAACCCTCTCCTTCACTCAATCTTCTTTTCTGCAGGTTGCAGGAACTGGGTGTGTCTAGTTTAATAAAGAGAAGGACTAGGGGAGACATGATAGCAGTGTTCCAATATCTCAGGGGTTGCACCTGAGGGTAGAACAAGAAGCAATGGGTGGAAACTAATCAAGGAGAGAAGCAATTTAGAACTAAGAAGGAATTTCCTGACAGTTAGAACAATTAATAAGTGGAACAACTTACCTGCAGAAGTTGGGAATGCTCCAACACTGGAAATTTTTAAGAAGATGTTGGATAACCATTTGTCTGAAGTGGTTTCCTGCTTGGGCAGAGGGTTGGACTAGAAGACCTCCATTGTCCCTTCCAACTCTGTTATTCTATTCTATTCTATTCTATTCTATTCTATTCTATTCTATTCTATTCTATTCTATTCTATTCTATTCTATTCTATTCTATTCTATTCTATTCTATTCTGGTTTTGCTTTTTACAACGAAGTGAGGCAAGGTGGTTCAAAGGTCAAAGCCATCCATCAGAATGAGTAGGGAGGGTGGGAGCGTAGTGTCAAGGCTGCAGAAAGAAGAAAGGATTCCAGGAGTCAGGAGATAAGATGGAACAAACATTTCCACCCTTGGAAAATGGCCTTGCAAAACATCTCTGGAAGAATCCTACTGTTGGAAGAAATATCCAGGTCCAGGTCCAATCTGGGAGAAAGGCACTGGAGACAAAATGGAGGCTGGAGGCTGATTGGAAAGATGGTTTAATGATGAAGTAGAACCACATGGGTTTGTGGCTCTGGGCAGCTGACCACATGGGGGTTGAGAGTGGGTGGCTTTTATACCTTATCTTGGGCTTTGCACTTGAACTTCCTGTTTCTGTGCAAGAACATGTATTCTATTGGCTGTTGTAGGGGTCATAGTTGGCTCTATAGGTTGTCTGAGCTGCCAGATTTGGTTGAAGTTTCTGAGGGTGATGCAACGTCCTTAGGAAATTGTGCAATGTGGTGAGCTCTCTATTTTAGTGGGTTAATCCTATTATGTCTTGAAGGGTCATGTCTTAATCCCTTCACCTTGGAGCTGAAGGACTTTTGTTTTGTAGATAGGCTGGCCCAGTCTTTCTTAATGGCCACAAGATATCTGCTGGGGGCAGGGAGCTGGGGCTCTGAGTTTATGTCTCCCTTAAATTTTTTATTTCTCTTTTAGGGGAAATATTTTATCCTGCCTTTTTAAAAATTTTCCAGAATATTTCATTCTTCTAGGAGGGGGATGGGTGCTAACTTTCTACACTACAAAACTGCCTTACAGTGTTTGCGGCCAGAAAATGAACCAAATAGTTAATCAATTTAGTTTTTAGTGCTCCCTAAGGTCAAGGACGTATAGGAGGTGCACTGATTTCAGATAAGTGGTGCCCTCCCATATATGAAATGGCTCCAGAGTACAGTATTTTTCAGAGTATAAGACGCACCGGAATATAAGACACATCTTAGTTTTTGGGGAGGAAAATAAGAAAAAAAAACTGATTGGTAGGTAAATCAGCCTCCCGGAATACCCCCAATCAGCTGTTTCCAGAGGTGCATTCCAGCAACAGGTTCTTGGTTGTGAGCTCTGTGCCTTGCTATTTTTTGCTTTTTTTTTCTGCCTCTGAAACAGCTTCAGAAAAAAAGCCTCTGAAGCTCTGTTTGGGGGCTTCTTTTCTGATGCTTTTTTCAGCCTCTGAAACCTCCGTTTGAGAAGCTGGGTAGGGCTACATTCGGAGTATAAGACGCACCCAGATTTTCACCCTCTTTTTGGGGGCAAAAAGGTGCATCTTATACTCTGAAAAATACAGTATATTCGTCATGGACCTCAACTATATTATCATGCATAGACATCTAATGGAAAAAGATGTGAAATTATTATTTTTTTTTTAAAAAAAAGACTGAAATGAGTGTGATGACTTAGGCTAACCTCAATTTCCACCCCCTCTAAATGAATCCCTTCTGCACTCATGAATCTAGCTGTGGCTCTGGATCTTGACTAATAATGATGGATTTTCTAATTACGCACCTTGCGGTGAAAGATAATAGAACTATGAAGCATGGGGGTGGTTTGAATTTTAGCACAGGGATATAAGCAAAACCTCAGAGGCTGAGTTAGCAAAAGGTAGAATTATAACTGGAAGAGTATATACATTAAAAAGCATCCTGTCAAGCAGAATATTGATTTTTGCCAGATGTATGAATGTGTGAAGCTATGTTAGCACGGGGCAAAAATCACAAAACTGTGTCTCACTTATTGTGGCCGTGTCATCTGGGGGAATTCACTGGAAAAAGCTATTGTGTTTGGAAGGATTAGTGGTAGAAGGAAACCAGAGTGCCAAAGAACACGGTGACTGGACACCATCAAAGCTGACAACAACTCAGTGAAATAGTGCAAGATCAGAAGATGTGGAGAGACTGGTGGCCCATAGAATCGCCAAGAGTCGGATACTTGGCGCAGGAATTTGACGGAAAAATTTCCTGACAGTTAGAACAGTTAATCAGTGGAAGAATGAATGTTCCAATACTGGAAGTTTTTAAGCAGAGATTGAACAACTACTTGTCTGAAATATTATAGGGTTTCATGCCTGAGCAGAGGGTTGGACTAGAAGACCTCCAAGGTCCATTCCAACTCTGTTATTCTGACTGAATCATATTAGCATGGAATTAACCTGCAGTAAACACCATTAATACTCACTTTTTGCTCCACTGTTAGAAGCATGGCCTGATACATTTGAGGTGTTTATCTATGAAAAGGGACACATCATTTTAGATAAACGAAATATTATTTGTGTATGTACATTATGCATTTGATTGGCTGAAGCAATGAGGTTAGTTGTTAATTATATATATATTTATAATTTATATATTTATATTTCCCCAAAATAAGACATCTCCTGATAATAAGCCCAATTGGACTTTTGAGTGCATGGCAATAAGGCCAAGTGCTTATTTCAGGGTTCAAAAAAATATAAGACAGGGTCTTATTTTCAGGGAAACACGGTATATATTATGTACTGCTTCCCTTTCGGCTTTCAGCTCCAATCCAGGAGCCCTCAAGCAGTTTCATTCACGACAAACCATAGATATATATACTAATATATAGGCAGCCCAAGTTCGAATCCAAGTAAGGGTATGGCTAGCTGATGAGAGCTAAATAGCTTGAAATAGATCTATACTAGTCTCCCTTTATTTCTTTATCAGCGAAATATAAATTTGATATATATATGTATGTGCGTGCATGTGTGTGTGTGTGTGTGTGTGTGTATTAATTGTTTTGACTTCCTCCTTTACATACAACCTAGTTTTTTTTCTCTGTGGATTTTCCACAGCATGGAGTTGGCAGGTTTGCAACTGGGTATAGTCTAATTTTGTTTAATTTTCCTAAATTAGTAATCTTTGGTTAGTTTTTTTCCTTTTATTCTTACAATCATCTCTCTCTCTCAAAAAAAAAAATGGCAGAATGTCTTTGCATCTTTAATCTTGTTTATCTGCTTGGCTTCTGTTTTAGGGTATACCTGGAAAGGATGGCAAAGATGGCAAGCCAGGATCACCTGGGGAACCGGTAAGAAGATAGTTTGTTGTTAAGATAATCACCTAATGTTCTTTGTCACTATTCTTTGTTCTTTGACTATCATGTCACAGACTCTCCTAATATTCATAAATTTGGGTGAGGAAAGACACTTTTCATGCTATGCTTTCATACTTTTGTATGTCACTCAGTGAGGGAACTAAAATGGCATTTAGTCTCAGAAGAAAAGCTCTGGGTAAGTGATACCAATGAGACCAATGAGAATGTAGATCAAAGAAAGTCAACATGAAAAAATAAAGAAAAACTTTTTATTTATTTATTTTATTCAATTTGTATACCGCCCTTCTCCTAGTGGACTCAGGGCGGTGCACAGCCAAAACTAAAACACATAACAATACAAAAATTTAAAATTATTAAAAGAATTATATACTTTGGCCCAATTATAAAACAATTCGAATTAAAACCCATTGACAGATTAAAAGCTAAATAACTAAATAACTAAAAAAAGGGGGGGGGGGTTCACGCCAGCCCTGCTTGATGGAAAAGAAAAGTTTTCAGGGCACGTCGAAAGACCCGGAGATCCGATATTCTTCTTATCTCCGGGGGCAAATCGTTCCAGAGGGCGGGAGCTGCCACAGAGAAGGCCCTCCCCCTGGGGGTCGCCAGCCGACATTGCCTGGCTGACGGCACCCTGAGGAGTCCCTCTCTGTGGGAGTGTACTGGTCGGTGGGAGGCTATCGGCGGCAGAAGGCGGTCCCGCAAATACCCAGGTCCCATGCCATGGAGCGCTTTAAAGGTGGTAACCAACACCTTGAAGCGCACCCGGAAGACCACTGGAAGCCAATGCAGCTCACGCAGGAGAGGTGTCACATGGGAGCGACCCCTCGCTCCCATAATCCATTTTTTTTTACAAAAAAAAAAAAAAAAGTAAGTCAACATGCTAGGCAGTGGTGGGTTTCAGCAGGTTCTGACCAGTTCTGGAGAACTGGTAGTGGAAATTTTGAGTAGTTCGGAGAACTGGTAGTAAAAATTCTGACTGGCCCCGCCCCCATCTATTCTCTGCCTCCAAAGTCCCAGCTGATGGGGAGGAAATGGGGATTTTGCAGTACCCTTCCCCTGGAGTGGGGTGGGAATTGAGATTTTACAGTATCCTTCTCCTGCCATGGTCACCAAGCCACGCCCACCAAGCCACGCCCACAGAACCGGTAGTAAAAAAATCTGAAACCCACCACTGATGCTAGGTGAAGTCTGCTCCACAGGAAAATGGAGAATATTCCTGTTTTTTCTTTCAATTTGCCTTGACAAGTTTATTTGATCACAATCATAGGATTAATCTTGTGACTTCGAATCTTAAAAATATTATTGCAGTTCAGGCTTTAAAAATGCAGTCACTTGTTTCCCTCTAATTTTACTATTGTAAATGTGTTTGCGTTCAGTACTTTAGAATCAATTTCTATTTAATGTATTCTGGAAAATTAGGATGGATTGGGCTTCATTTGTTTTCAGCTGGGTGACCTTGGGCTAGTCACTCTCCCTCAGACCAACCCACCTCACAGATTGTTATTGTGAAGAAACCTGGAGGAGGAAAAGCATCTTGGATATGTCTGCCACCTTTATTTATTCGTAAAAATAATAAAGGCAGGATATAACCCAGATACCAGGCACATATTATCATATGTGGTGGACATGTGCAAAGGCAAAAAAATACTGGACAAAAATATATACATGGTTAGAAAAAAATGTTAAAGCAACACATAGATTATAAGACAGAAATATTTTTGTTAGGCATAGTAACAGAAAAAAATATAATAAAGGGAATATATATTTACATATGTTGAAAGCAGCAAGAATTGTATGTGCGCAGCATTGGAGAAATGAGGAACCACCTATAGAAGAAGATGTAATGTTAAAATAATACTAAATTGTGCAGAAATGGATAGGTTGACATTGAAGTTAAAAGATAAAGAATATACAGAATACCTTCAAACATGGGATTTATTTTATCAATGGTTGGATAATAGAAGTAGAAATTAGAAATTGGAAAAAATACTATTATGTACAGTATGTATGGTTTATGTTTAGTATATTATTATATTATATACTATTATGTTAAGCAAATGCACCCAGACAATACGCTGTTCGCAAAGTATTAATGTATGTTAAGGAAAATAGATAAATAAATTGTTTTTAAAAAAATAAAGGCAGGATATAAATAAGTAAATAAGAACCGTACTACATTATTGCTGGTGAAAAAACGTTCTAGAGCTCTGTCAGAATGTGTTTGTTTTTGTGTGGCATTCTGCATTGTGTAAATTATGCCAATGCAGTGTGGAAATTTGATGTATGGCTTAGCAATGTAAGAATCTATTCTAAATGTGCTTTGACTGTTTCAGGGTAAGCCTGGAGAACCGGGGCTACCGGGCCAAGAGGGTGCCAGAGGACCACAGGTAAGTCCCGTTACAGGCTATTCCGGGACAGAATAAATAAACATTTTTATTTATTTAACATACGGCATGAAATACACGGATAGCAGCAGTAACGATGTATGAAAAGAACACAGCAGAGAAGGGCAACAAAGATGATTAGGGGACTGGAGGCTAAAACATTTGAAGAACGGTTGCAGGAACTGGGTATGACTAGTTTAATGAAGAGAAGGACTAGGGGAGACATGACAGCAGTCTTCCAATATTTCAGGGACTGCCACAAAGAAGAAGAGCCTTGGTAGTACAGGGGTTTAAGGCACCCTGTTATTAAGCTGGTTATTAAGACCAGCTGCCTGCAATTACTGCAGGGTTCGAATCTTGCCAAGGCTCAAGGTTGACTCAGCCTTCCATCCTTTCTAAGGTAGGTAAATTGAGGACCTAGTTGTGGGGGCAATAAGCTGACTTTGTATAAATATACAAAAGGATGAAGGCTATTGCTGAGCACATTGTAAGCCACCCTGAGTCTTCGGAGAAGGGCGGCATATAAATCAAATTAAAAAAAAAAAAAGAGGGAGTCAAACTATTCTTCAAAGCATCTGAGGGCAGGACAAGAAGCAATGGATGGAAACTAATCAAGGACAGAAGCAATTTAGAAGTGAGAAATGTTCCAAAGGGACAATTAATAAGTGGAACAACTTGCCTGCAGAAGTTGTGAATGCTCCAACACTGGACGTTTTTAAGAAGATGTTGGATAACCCTTTGTCTGAAGTGGTGTAGGGTTTCCTGCCTAAATTGGACAGGTTGGACTAGAAGACCTCCAAGGTCCCTTCCAACTCTGTTATTCTATTCTATACATAGTGATAGGATACACATAAGAGGAAGATGTAAAAAAAAAAATTCAAGGAGTTCTATATTAAGTTATACGTTGCATTTCAAAATACATTAGTTCATAAAGTAAAATAAGTGTTTTATATGTGTCCCAAAGGTGCTTTTTTTAAGAGGCAACTGGACTTTCTGGTTTTTCTTTGAAGATATTTCGCTTCTCATCCCAGAAGCTTCTTCAGCTCTGAGAGAGCTTCAGAGCTGAAGAAGCTTCTTGGGGAAAAAAAAAAAGCTGTTAACAACGGAAAAATGATATGTATATATGTGTTGTTTGTTTTGTGTTTGTTTTTAATGTGTTTAAAATAAAAAAAAACTTTAAAAAAAAAGAAAAAAGAAAAAGCACCTTTGGGATAACCATGACCTGGATGACTGAGAATCTCCCTAGACATTTGTTTGATATATAAATATCTAGGCTACTTAACCAATTAAGCACAGTATTTGTTAGTTGGACAAAAACCTGCTGTTCCTTCTGCATGAGCTATAGCAAATGGCTATAGCTCAGGGATGTCAAAATTCGATTTCATTGAGGGCCGCATCAGGCTTGTGTTTGACCTCAGGGGGAGTGGGTGGGCGTGGCCAGGGTGGGCGTGGCCAGCTTGACATCACTCATGTCGAGGGTGCCTGTGGGGGCCTGGGCAGGGCTGGGGGAATCCACTGTCTCAGTGGAGGAAGGCAAGACCAGGGAGAACACCAAACCTTTGTCCTCCAGAGGAGCTTCCCTGCCCCTCTCAGGCCATGTGGAGGACCCCAGACAGCGGCGCAGGCTGTCCAAAGCCCTAGGCAGAAGAGAGCTTCCAGCCTGGCCCTCAAGCTCCCAGGCCACTGGGACCCCACAGTCCTGAGCTCTGTTTATGGCTGTGGTGGCCTCCTGCAGCAGTCTGTCAGTGAAAACAAAGCTTGGGAGGCCCTCCTGAACTCCATTTTCACTGGCAGACCACTGCAGAAGGCCATCACAGCTAAAAATGGAGCTCCCAAGCTCCACTCTTGTGACTCTGGGCAGCCTAGAAAGATAAAATCACAACACAAAAACAATAAAAACACAAAACTTCTCTCCTCCCCTTCTCTGGCAACAACAATCAAATGAATGACTTGATGGGCTCCATTCCACCCTGGAGCCTGTGAACTCCTTGGCAAAACCAGGTTTTTAGGGCCTTCAGAAAAAGTGTCAAAAGTGGAGGCCAATCTCATCTCCATGGGGATGATGTTCCACAGGGAAGGAGCCACCACAAAGAAGACCCTTTTTCTTGGTCCCACCAGATGGAGTTCTTTAAGAGAGGGGACCTGTAACATTTCCTGCCTCCTCTCTTAGAATAGAATAGAATAGAATTCTTTATTGGCCACGTGTGATTGGACACACAAGGAATTTGTCTTGGTGCATATGCTCTCAGTGTACATAAAAAGACAAGATACATTCGTCAAAAATCATAAGGTACAACACTTATTGATAGTCATAGGGTACAAATAAGCAATAAAATCATACTAGGAAACAGTCAACATAAATCTTAAGGATACCAGCAAGGTTACAGTCATATAGTCATTAGTGGAAGGAGATGGGTGATAGGAACGATGAGAAGATTAGTAGTAATGCAGACTTAGTAACTACTTTGACAGTGTTGAAGGAATTATTTGTTTAGCAGAGTGATGGCGTTCGGGGAAAAACTGTTCTTCTGTCTAGTTGTTCTGGTGTGCAGTGCTCTATAGCGTCATTTTGAGGGTAGGAGTTGAAACAGTTTATGTCCAGGATGCAAGGGGTCTGTAAATATTAGGTCAGGTTGGGTAGAAATGACTAGGAAAAGACAGTCCTTCAAATAACCTGGTACCAAGCCATGTAGAGCTTTGAAGGGGGCAACCAACACCTTGTATTGGACCCATTATTGCCCAATAATATTGCCCAAATATTTTCTCATCATGGAACTCACTGCTGCGTGTGTGTGTGTGTGTGTGTTGTGTGTGTGTGTGTGTGTGTGTATCTGTTGTATTCCATGTGTGTCAGGCTCTGTCTTTAAACTTAGAAGCAAATTAGACACCATCTCAAGGAAATGAGATATCGAGATAAAAGGAATATGGGAACAGAGCTTAAGCCAAAGGTTGGGAGGAGGTTAAGGAGCCATTTTCAAGGGTCAGTTTTGAAGGGAGAACGTTTACAGATTTACATTTCATTTCTTTGTTTCAGGGTTTCAAGGGTCCAATAGGAGATGCAGGAAATCCTGGGATGAGAGTAAGTCATATGGATGTGCACAAGTATAATTGGGGTGCAAAAAATGCCTTTTTGGGAGGTCACTGTTGCCCCTTATATCTTTGGGGTGGAGAAGATGGGATCCACTGGATTTCTGAAGAAGAAAATGTAGAGTTTGAAACCATATAAACAATAATAAATCGTGTTCCTTGTTGAAAGCTGATATGCAATTTTGCTGGGGAAAAGGATGTACAGTATGAGCATCTCAAGAAGCATCTCAACCCCCACCTTATGTTACCAGTGCCAAACAATAAAACATAAACAAAAGTTAGTTTTTTGGTTCAGTTCCAAGTGGGGAGAAAGACACTGCAAACATGGAGGCTGATTGGAAAGATGGTTTATTGATGGACAGGAGTGCATGGGTCCTGGGCAGCTGACCACATGGAGTGGAGAGTGAGGGTTATTTATACCCTCTCTTGGGCTCTGCCCTTGAGCTTCCTGTTCCTGTGCAAGAAATGTATTCTATTGGCTGTAGTCAGACTCCCATGGGGCAATGTGAGGTCACTTTGTCTGAATCAAGTTTGGTTGAAGCCTGGAGGGTGATACAATGTCCCCAGGTGATTTTGCAATGCAGTGATCCCTGCTGCTAGATAATCCTATTATATCCTGGAGGGTCATGTCTTAATCCCACCACCCTGGAGCTGAAGGTCTTTTGTCTTTTTGTTTTGTAGATAGGCTGGCTCAGTCCTTCTCAATGGGCATCAAATATCTGCTGGGGGCAGGGAGCTGAAGCTCTGAGTTTCTGCCTCCCTTAAGATTTCTATTTCTCCTTTAGGGGAAATATAATATTCTGCCTTTTTACTATTTCCTAAAATATTTGATTCTTCTGGGGGGGTTGGGAGTGGCTTTCCACACCATGGAAATGATATGTTTGATGGAAGCTGCTGGAGTGACCATAAGAGATAAAATCAGAAATGAGATCATAAAAGAAAGAACTGGCAAAGAACCAATCTTGAACTACAAAGAAAAACAGAAAATAAAGTGGTTTGTTCACCTGGATAGGATGTTTTGGGATTCCATACCATACAGGTAAAGGTAAAGGTTCCCCTCATTCCTGACTCTAGGGGGGGTGTACTCATCTCTGTTTCAAAGCCAAAGAGCCAGCGCTGTCTGAAGGCGTCTCCGGGGTCATGTAGGTGGTCAATAGGTGGTCCCTATTTTTTGCATTTTTTACGTGCTTTCAAACTGCTAGGTTGGCAGAAGCTGGGACAAGTAACGGGAGCCCGCCCTGTTACGCGGCACTAGGGATTCAAACTGCTGAACTGCCGACCTTTCGATCGACAAGCTCAGCGTCTTAGCCACTGAGTCACCGCGTCCCTCTCCATACCATACAAGGCCTATACAAAAAGAGGAGAAGGCCAAAGAACATGAGGCAGACCCAGAAGAAGATGGAGAGACATCAAAAACACACTACAACAACAACAGTTAACAATAGTCGAGGCCTCCAGTAGAGCCAGAATTTTGTATCTACACCCGAAGCGATAAAAGAGGAAGTAAAGAAGAAAACAAGAAAGGATGTAGTAGCACTGACATACTTTAAGTTACATGATAGCGCATAACAACAACAACAACAACAACAACAACAACAACAACAACAACAACAACAACAACAACAACCTTTATTGTCACTGCACAACACATGTACAGTGAGATTGGTGGAGCTCCCTCAGTGCACCTCTCCCAACACAACACAACTCACAGTGGAAACAGGAAATCCCTAACCCAATAAATCATAGTAACAAAACACGCAGTCCTATTACACCAGTGTGAACATGTTACACGTTGCACCGTCCCTGCAAGTCCATCATACTACGTAGTTATGATGTTATTTCTCCTTCAGGAGTCTGACAGCCCATGGATAAAAACTTGTTCTTCAGCTTGTTTGTGCAGTGGCCTATACTTCTATATCTCCTTTCCCGATGGTAGGAGGGTAAAGAAGTGGTGACCAGCATGAGAGTCATCACTCTCATCCTGGAATGTAGAATTTTTAAAGGGGGGGGGATTTACTGTAGTCTAAATTTTGTTTTTCTCTCCTTTCTTCTTCTTTATTACAGGGAGAACCAGGTCAACCTGGAACTCCGGGCCGGGAGGGGCTTTCGGGAAAAGATGTAAGTGTTAAGCACAATAAAAGCTCTATGTCAACTTCAAAGGTGATTAGAAGTAGTAGTAGTAATAGTAACAATATTTCTGAAATTTTCTTCCAATTGTCCATCATCGGACAGTCATCCTATTCTCTAGGCCTGATTTATTTTATTAAATTTGTATCCTGACTCCCATCGACTCCATAGCTCATCCCCCTGTTTTAACATTATAATTTAATCACAAATAAGCACTATTAAGGTGTGAATTGTTCCTGAAATGGCCTCCAGAGGTAAAGACTAAGGAAGTAAAGAGAAAGTTGGGGAGGGGGGGGACAACATATGATAACTGTCTTCCAGTCCTTGGGCTGTCATAGAAAAGAGGGGATTGACGTATTTTTCAAAACACCAGAGGCAGAACAAGAAGTAACGGGTGGAAACTTGTTAAAGAGACGTCCAACCTAAAAGTAAGGACAAATTTTCTGACAATTAATCAATGGAATAGTTTGCCTCCCAGATTTGTGGGAACTCCATCACTGGAGGTTTTCAAAAACCAGCAGGGGGTTGACCTAGAAGACCTCTGTGGTCTCTTCCAGCCCCATGGTTTTATGTTCTAAGATGTTTGCCTCCATAACAGCTTGGATCTGTGGCCATCACAAGACAGATAGCATTCATTTGCTTTCTGAGTTCAGGAATCAGTTGTGAGTTCGAAGCTAACTGTGGCTTCTGACTTTCTTAACCTTCAATGAGGCTACGATGTATGATATTTTTCCCTCTTCTATTCCAGGGAGATCCAGGACCTGCGGGACCAGAAGGCCCCCGAGGAATTCGAGGACTAGCAGTGAGTTACTTTGCCTAGTGAATGAGTTGTTCTGATTCTAGGAGGCACCTTGCAGTATCCAAGTGTTCAGGATAATCTGAACAGATTATATGCTGTATCATGGTGAAGATGTTGTGAAACCAAACATTTCCTTTGGATGGCATTCATTAATGTTGATTGCATGGAACAGAGACTTCCTTTCCTCTCCTCTCCTCTCCTCTCCTCTCCTCTCCTCTTTTCCTTTCCTTTCCTTTCCTTTCCTTTCCTTTCCTTTCCTTTCCTTTCCTTTCCTTTCCTTTCCTTTCCTTTCCTTTCCTCCCCTCTCCTCTCCTCTCCTCTCCTTCCCCTCCTTTCCTCCTTTCCTTTCCTTTCCTTTCCTTTCCTTTCCTTTCCTTTCCTTTCCTTTCCTTTCCTTTCCTTTCTTTTCCTTTCCTTTCCTTTCCTTTCCTCTCCTCTCCTCTCCCTTCTTTCCTCCTTTCCTTTTCTTTCCTTTCCTTTCCTTTCCTGTCCTGTCCTGTCCTGTCCTTTCCTTTCCTTTCCTTTCCTTTCCTTTCCTTTCCTTTCCTTTCCTTTCCTTTCCTTTCCTTTCCTTTCTTCTCCTCTCCTCTCCTCTCCTTTCCCCTCCTTTCCTCCTTTCCTTTCCTTTCCTTTCCTTTCTTCTCCTCTCCTCTCCTCTCCTCTCCTTCTTTCCTTTCCTTTCCTTTGGTAGACATTGAAAATATGATGAATTTGGATGTTGCTGGACAGTATGAGTTTTAAAAGAACCAACAAAAAGGTGTTTAGTTACTTATAAACAATCAATCTTGAATGTCTTATATAAGTTTCATGTTATTTTTTGACTGGTCACCAAATTAAACCAGATGGCTGGTGTTTGATATCCAAAGGCTGACAGAACAGTTTCTCTCTTAACCATTGGAGTAAAGGATGGTGGGCCAAAACAAATTAACCAGAAGAGGAGTTTCTGGTCATATGACTTTGGTTCCATTCATTCGTTCTTCATATATTTTGAGATTGATTGTTGTCTTCCTTTCTTTAGGGCAAGACTGGACCCCCAGGTGCACCCGGGGAACCTGGTCCTGCAGGTAACCCAGTAAGTACTGTATTTACCATCTCCATCACAAGTCTGAGCTCACAACAGCATAGGCAACAACACAGCAGCTATATCTCTACGGAGATTCTCAGCCATTCAGGTCATGGTTGTCCCAAAGGTGCTTTTTCAAAAGGCAATTGGACTTCCTTTGTTTTTTTCTTGAAGACATTTCACTTCTCAACCAAGAAGCTTCAGTCAGAACTATCAGAACTCAAGAGTCAGAACTGAAGAAGCTTATTGGATGAGAAGCAAAATATCTTCAGGAAAGTCCAGTTGTCTTTTGAAAAAGCACCTTTGGCACAGCAGTTACAGCGAGGCCATTATGCATTATGATGTCATTTTGCAATCTGCATACCGTGTTTCCCCAAAAATAAGACCCTGTCTTATATTTTTTTTTTTTTAACCCTGAAATAAGCACTTGGCCTTATTGCCATATGCTCAAAAACCCGATTGGGTTTATTATCAGGGGATGTCTTATTTTGGGGGAAAACAGGGTAGTTAACCAAGTATTATTTGTGACATTTGCATGATAGAATGCAAGACATCAGTTGCCCCATCCTGGCAGATAGTTGTATACAACAAGATTGTAGGAGTAGCTACTACCTGTAAGAATGACAGGCCTTGATTTTAGCTGCACATTGAGAAAAGCTCTTGAAGTTAGTGTTCTTCAGATGACACAGAAGATAGTCCTCTTCTATTCCCTTATTCTGGAAAGCAAGATATATACTATAATAATGGATTTTAAAATAAGAGCAGTTGAAACAGAAGCTGGAGGGTATTTAATTGGGGTTCATCTGAAATGAGCCAGGGACTGGACTAATGTATTAAGTGTGTTAGGATATGGTTTGAGCCTAACAAGTTGTCCAGGCAATATATGTGTTCTGTGACTTTAATATGGATATGTATTGTGTGACTTTAAAGTTTTCCTGCTGATTCATTGTAATGCTGAGTCATGCTGTAATTATATAATCACTGGTTGTGAACGTATTTAAGAAAGGTACTGTAACATATTCAGTTGATGATAAGCTACCACTGTGTGAGGAGTGCTATCCATTGTGCTATCATCAGTTGGATGGATCTGCTACCATTGTGGTTTGTGAACCAGAGTGAGTTTGTTATTCTAACCAACTACTGTTTGTGTGGTAAGAAGATTTTTGTATCACTGGACTGATTTAACTGGCAAAGACTTGGATTGATTTAAAGACTATGAGATTGTTTTTTCACTATAAAGTAAACTTTTGATAAACCAGTTTGCACATCTCTTATTCATTGATCTCAGCAACATTTCTCTGTGCTCTACACTCTGCTGGTTGGTAACACAACAACAATATCCTTAACAAAGTGGATAGGAAATAGACCAGAATAATCCCAGAATTCATCCATGGCAAGAAATGTGAAAGAATGCTTCAGGGATTTATGGAAAGTTAGAGGTCAAGACACTGTGATAAAATTGGACAGATTCTTATTGGAATCAAATTGCCCTTGTCAAACCTCCAAGAAAGAGCATTCTTAAGATGTCTATAATCTTATTGATGTGTGAAGATAAGTATAGCAGTTCCTGGTTGCTTTTCAAGGCCAAATCAAAGTGCTCGTTTTGATGTGCTAAGGCTAACATACATTTGGTCCAAACTATTTGCAAGAATATCTCTTCTCATATAGACAATCCCATCTTGTCACAAAATCGGTGAATTTTTTCATATATTATGAAAGAACTGCTATTGAAGCACAGTCTTACCTGCTCTCCCTCCTTTTCGTCCCAGGCTCAAAATGTATCTTTTTAAAGTCATTTTGAGATTTTAAAAAATATACTGTTGTCTGGATGGTTTTAATATCAATATCATAGCAAGCCTGCCAGAGTTATTTGGGAGTCGGTGATGTATATATTTGCAATATAATCTCAAAATAACATCACTATTTTTGATTACTGCTTTTGAAACCAGTTTGTGGCTGTAGAAGCCACAGGAAGCCGGAAACTTTCAGAATATCCATCCTTTTCCTAAATTAAAAATCTTCCTAAAGGAGAAGAATGTCTGATGTATTGATTTGTCCCAGTGGTGAAATCCAGCAGGTTCTGACAGGTTCTGGAGAACCGGTAGCGGAAATTTTGAGTAGTTTGGCGAACCGGCAAATACCACCTCTGGCTGGACCCAGAGTGGGGTGGGAATGGGGATTTTGCAATATCCTTTCCCCAGGAGTGGGGAGGGGATTTTGCACTATCCTTCCACTGGAGTGGGGTGGGAATGGAGATTTTGCAGTATCCTTCCCCTGCCACACCCACCAAGCCATGCCCTACCAAGCCACGCCACGCCCACAGAACCGGTAGTAAAAAAAATTGGATTTCACCACTGATTTGTCCACATCAAGTGGTCACAAGAATCAAGAGACTCCACATTTTTGCACACAGATAGTTCTCAAAGAACTATCTAAAATTAACATTCTTCTTCCAAGTTTTGCTTAGGAGACCTCATTGGCATCTCTTATGCAAGTAACAAGGCATACACATAGGTTTGTAGCATGCTGTACAGTCACTGAGGTCATAGGCAAACTTTGCTACTTGATTGCTTCTGGCAAGTCAGTTAGGGAAGAAGATGGCTCTTGACTTTAAACCAGTGTTTCCCAAACTTGGCTATTTTAAGATGCATGGACTTCAATTCCCAGAATTCCCCAACCAGTATGCCTGGTTGAGGAATTCTGGGAGTTGAAGTCCATACATCTTCAAAGGGTCAAGTTTGGGAAACACTGCTCTAAACATCATCTTCTTTTGGAATGAGACTGGTCAGAGTTTCCTTTAGCCCTTATGTCTTCTCTTTTTCACCCCAAGGGCTCCAAGGGAAGCAAAGGTGAAACTGGCAGCCCAGGCGTTCCTGGTTTCATTGGGCCACGAGGTCTTCCTGTAAGTAGCCGACTGGTGATGCTCATGCTTAGTGTTAACATACAAAATGTAGAGTAATTAGGAAGTCCTCATTAAGGTAAGGCAAAGAGGAATCTGAGAGAAGGCCGACTCTGCTGGTATGGACATATCCAGCACCTTCCACCATGGCCAAGACTGCCTACCAACTAGAAGTCCATGGCCGGTAACCTCGCAGGCATCCAAAGTAGAGAAGGCAAGACACCATCAACAAAGATATGCAAGCCACGTCGCAGCTGATAGTGCAAAGTGGCATTCAATGATCCAAAAAGCAGACCCTGCACCTGCAGGAATACACTAGGAAGAAGAAGAAAGAGGAATCTGAGTTGGGTTTAACTCCAGATGCCTCAGCAAGAATATTTTTATAGCTTCCTTCATAATAGTGCTGAGGGAGTTAACCATTGCTGTCTTCCAGGATATTCCTTTGATTTTTCATCTATCTTGGGATACCTCCTAAACAGTTCTAGCCCTACTTAGTTCCCAACCCAAGACAAAATTGGTCTTCCCTTTCTGTTGGAAAGGGGAATATATTTATATTTATTTGCTATGCAATAAAGACTCAGTCCGAAGCTAAATTTCCAAGAGAGATGTGAAATACAAATGAATGAATAGAATAGAATAGAATAGAATAGAATAGAATAGAATAGAATAGAATAGAATAGAATAGAATAGAATAGAACAGAACAATGAATTGACACAACAGAATGAATCGCTTAACATTAAAATCTCCTTTGTACAGTATTATTACTTGGTATACATAATTGTGTGTGTACTTACAAATACATGTCAATGAAAGGGGAAAAAAAATAGATGAACAAAGCAAATTAAAAAATATATACCAAAAATTAAAAAAAGAGAAGAACTGATTTTTAAAAAAACCTATTAAGTTTCTGATTGCCCCCTTTTCATGCAGTTGGCCATTTGCAGTATTTGTACATATTTCTCAATCTTGGCCACTATGAGATGTGTGTATTTCGGGAGTTGAAGCCAACACATTAAAGTTACAATATAAAGGTTGAGAAATAGTGTTGTAGATTATCTGCCATGCTGCATAATCCGGTTTATCTTTCTTTTCCATAGGGAGAACCAGGTGAAAAGGGGGTCCCAGGGAAAGAGGTATGTATTTCATTACCTTCCTCCTACCTACCTTCCTTCCTCCAGTGGTGAGTTTCACATATTCTTACCACCAGATTTCTGTGTGCGGACGCTCGCTTCTCTCTCGCGTGTGCCTTCCACACATATGCCAAGCCTTCCACGTATGTGTGTGCCTTCCAAAACATGGCTAAATAGGATGGCATTACGCCAGGGTGGGCGGGGCGGGCGGGCCCACCCACAGTTGCCACTACCAGTTCACCTGAATCAGTCCGAACCGGTTGAATACTACTTCTCCCTTCCTCGCACAAAAAGGTTGATTTATTAGTTCTGCTAAGAGTGATTGCAAATGGCAAACACCTTTGTTTCTTTTTTTAAAAAATTCTGCTTGCTACTACAAACACCATTATAATTCACGCAATATAATTAATTTTCTCTTTCACATGAGTATGTTAAACAGAGATGAGACACACACACATACCCAAAGAATTAGCTTTATCACTGGTCTTTAGATCCCCTCCTCTCTTTTCAGGGCACCTCAGGGAGTCCAGGAGGACACGGTCAAAAAGGTGACAGGGTAAGTATGAGAGCTTCATTCATATCCCAAAATTTTAAACTCAAGCTGTCAAATGTCAGCTCTCTGTGACAGCTCTCAGTAGCAGATAACATGTAATCTCATTGTATTCACTCATAGGTAAACCAATTCTTGCTATTTAACGTATTTCTGAATCAATTTCATTCAGTTCATCATTACCCCAGCTACAATTTCATAATTTCTAGGATTCTTATATATTGTTGTGGCCCACCGGCAGCCTGGAGAGCTGGAAGCAGAATCGGACAGTGAGGAGGTTGGGGAGGAACATGGGCCAGTCCTGGAGTCTGGGGAAGGCTCTGATGAGGGCTCTGCGTCGGAGGCAGAGAGGGGGCCAGAGCCGTATGCCAGTTATTAGTTGCCTTTGGAGTCAGACATCAGTGAGGCAGAGGAACAGCTGGAGCCTGTTCCCAGTGTGTGCATGTGCAGAGCTGCCAGAATACAAGAATAGCTAAGAAAGCAGGGTCAATTCGGGAGTAAAGCCACACCTCGGAGGTGATTGGCCCCTCCCATAGGAAACAAAAGAGGAGCAAATGGGGAGGGGGCTTTTGCAGGAAACAATTCATTTGGTTGGTCATCGCCAAAGTGGAAAGTTCTGTTCGTGACTTTAAAAGACTCTGTGCCAAGATTTACCTTATCTGTGGTTGGAAACTAGTTATCTGGCAGCTTGCCAAACGTGATAAGGTGTGTTGAGAAATATTCCTCTGAAAAACTGTTTGGATAAATCTTGCTGATTGTGAATGAACGTAATTCACAGTTGTGTAAATAAAAGGGGTTTTACCGGGACTAAGACTCTGCTTCTTGCTACTTAAGGAAGCCTAGGTTGGAACGTATATCTGACTTTCAATTGAAAGCCTCATCTCCTGTTTGCAATAGATGAAGCACTCTCTGTTCATCCAGAGAGGGCATTTAAAGAAAGTTAGAGTTCTGTGGGAGATGAGTGACTCTGTTACCTGATTGCCCCCCCTACACACACACACACACACACACACACACACACACCTAAAGTAGTAAGGTCTGGTCTGTCCATTCAGCATTTTTAATGGGTCTCTGCCAGTGGTGAAATGTAAAATTTGTTACTACCGGTTCTGTGGGCGTGGCTTGGTGGTGGTGGGGTAATGTGACTGGGTGGCCATGGCCAACTTTTTTTTTTTTTTTACTTTTTTAAAGTACTTTTGGGCGAATAGGTTGTAAAAAAATGCTTTTGAAAGTAAAAAAAAAAAAGAGGCTCTGACGATCATAGCTGTGGTGCATGATCGTCAGAGCCTTTTTTTACCTTTTAAAAGCAGGAAATAATGACACCCGGGCAGGTGGGCCGGAGCCTTGTGCCGCCATCGCTACCGGTTCTCCGAACCACCTGCCACAATCGCTACCGGATCATGTGATCCGGTCCGAAACGGGAGCATTTCACCCCTGGTCTCTGCTGAAGAGTTATCACATTTATTTTTTTTGCTTAATTTGAGAGCCAGTTTGGTCTAGTAGTTAAGGCGTTAGGCCAGGAACCAGGAGACTGTGAGTTCTAGTCCCATCTAAGGCATGAAAGCCAATTGGTAACTTTGGGTCAGTTTCTGTCTCAGCCCATGATGTTAGGCTCAGGTAAGAAGCCAGTCGATAAATTCCCTAGCAACCAATGGATAAACACTCAGTTGATTTTTTTTTTTTAAAAAAAAATTGATTTATATGCCGCCCTTCTCCAGAGACTCAGGGCGGCTTACAATGCGCTAAGCAATAGCCTTCATACTTTTGTATATTTATACAAAGTCAGCTTATTGCCCCCACAAACTGGGTCCTCAATTTACCTACCTTAGAAAGGATGGAAGCCTGAGTCAACCTTGAGGCTGGTGAGATTCGAACCTGGAGTAATTGCAGGCAGCTGGTCTTAATAACAGGGTGCTTTAGACCACTATACTACCAAGGCTCCTATTTGGGGGCGGGGCAAGGGGGGGGAAGGACCCTGAACTTGCAGGAAAATGGAAGGAGAAGAGGAAAGTAAGAAGGAGGAAGACCATTTTGAAGCAAGATGGGTGGCAATCAATCAATCAGTCAATCAAATCAATAAATAAAGCAGATTTGTTTTTTGTTTATCAATGACATTGGCTATTCACTCTAATGCAAAAGTCCCCAACCTTCTTAGGCCAATAGTCCCGTTTGCATTTAGAATAGAATAACAGAATTGGAAGGGATCTTGGAGGTCTTCTAGTCCAACCCCCTGCCCAGGCAGGAAACCCTAAACCACTTCAGACAAATGGTTATCCAACATCTTTTTAAAAACTTCCAGTGTTGGAGCATTCACAACTTCTGGAGGCAAGTTGTTCTACTTATTAATTGTTCTAACTGTCAGGAAATTTCTCCTTAGTTCTAAGTTGCTTCTCTCCTTGATTGGTTTCCACCCACTGCTTCTTGTCCTACTCTCAGGTGCTTTGGAGAATAGCTTGACTCCCTCTTCTTTGGGGCAGCCCCTGAGATATCGGAACACTGCTAAAATGTCATCCCTAGTCCTTCTTTTCATTAAACTAGACATACCCAGTTCCTGCAACCGTTCTTTATATGTTTTAGCCTCCAGTCCCCTAATCATCTTTGTTGCTCTTCTCTGCACTTTTTCTAGAGTCTCCACATCTTTATTTTTTAATCCAATCTATCTTTTTTTCTTCATCAGGGGGATCCTGGAACTAAAGGTGAAAAAGGGCCAGCAGGAGTGAAGGGACCACCAGGTGATCCAGGAGTTCCTGGCCGCAAAGGACACACAGGATTAATGGGTCCCTCAGGACCATCAGGAGAGTCAGGACAAGTTGGGCCTCCTGGACCTCCAGGCCAACCTGGATTTCCTGGGCCTAGAGTGAGTTTAGGGGGAAATGTACTTTGGGTTGGCTACCCCAAAATGTCTACCACTGGGAGGCCCAAGGAAACCAAATAACAGAATGGTGGTGATGTTATGATGCAAACTCTCACCTGATTATATTTTTGTTGAAATCTTGTCTGGTTGCAAATGCTTCTATATGCATCTTATCAGCTGTATTTTATTTTTTTTAACTCATCACATATAAAAATGCAGCTGCATATTTTAAAAAAAAACAACTATTGTTGGATAATTACCAAATAGTTTATGTCCATTTCAATGTGAACCATTCATTGTTATCAATTATAGGCAGCCTAGTTATTTTCATATATTCTTGAGGATGCCATGAAGAATTTGCTATGGTTGGAGTATTTGGAATTCCTGCGAAGGACCAATTTGAAGAATAGCTTCTAGAAGAAATGAACATTGGGTTTCAGGTTTGCTTCAGCATCCCAAAATGCCTTCAAAACCACTATTGCCATCACTAAATGGATCTATTATAGCATTTACAGTTCATGCTATTAAGATAAAGAAATATTGAGGAATAAGCTCATGCTTATTGAGATTACATGCAACATGCCTAACCCTCTCCTGTATTAAAACTGGAACCATTTAGAATTGTTACACAATAGTTACTCCTATTCTTTCAAAGTTTTGTGACTAAAGGCCCTATGAAGTCTTTGAAAATGCTAGAATGTGCCTCCTAAAGGGTTTTTTTTTTTGAAAATGCTACTGTATTACTCATTTTAGCTTTAGAAAGAATGAATAAACTTTCTTATCTGCTTAAGAAAGGATTTAAACTCATTCATAAACATCAGTATTTTAAACTCTGGTGTTTTAAGGCATTTTTTTAAATCTCCTAGGGGGATCCTCCATCAACAGAAACACTGCGAAGACTCATCCAAGAAGAGTTAGGAAAACAACTTGATGGTAAGGACTTGTATTATGAAGTCCAAAAGTGGGCAAGTGATTTCAACATGTTAGAGAGGATCAGAAGAGGAAGGAAGGAAGGAAGGAAGGAAGGAAGGAAGGAAGGAAGGAAGGAAGGAAGGAAGGAAGGAAGGAAGGAAGGAGGGAGGGAGGGAGGGAGGGAGGGAAGGAAGGAAGGAAGGAAGGAAGGAAGGAAGGAAGGAAGGAAGGAAGGAAGGAAGGAAGGAAGGAAGGAAGGAAGGACTTTTCTACTTCTCCTTTACACTTTACATCTAAATGGTACTATGCTTTTTAATTTTGTCTCTAGCTTTCTTTTTACATGTATTTTACACACACACACACACACACACACACACACACACACACACACACATATATATATGTAAATCACCTAATGTCACTGCAAAAGTGATCAGTAGTGTATATACATTTGATAAATAAATAAAACCCTTTTGATATGTGTCATGTTGTTTTCAACTCCTAGCAAACATATAGATAATAGATAAAATAATAAGCCCCTTAAGCCCCTTCAAATATTGTATCTTTAACAACTTTGAGCTTCTCTGGAATTTTTAAATTCTTGCCTGCCAATACTTTTCTTGTTGACTTTTCACCTCCTACAACTGTCTTTTTTCGTAGCTGAAATTTCTTAAGCGTTTTTTAAAAACTGCATTGTTTAAACTTTTTGGAAACTTTCTAATTCTGTTTTTAAAGTCCCCCCCCCCAATCTATTTTGTTCTCCTTTTTCAGGAGAAAACAAATTACATTGATACTTGTTTGGAAAACGGTAGAAAAACAGAGGAGCCTGAGTGGTGTAGGAGGCTAATGCCTCCTAAAGGCAGCATTTAACATGCAGCTGCCTGCAATTGTTGCGAGTTCAATTCTCCCCAGGCTCAAGGTCGACTCAGCCTTCCATCCTTTCTAAGGTGGGTAAATTGAGGACCCAGTTTGTGGGGGCAATAAGCTGACTTTGTATAAATATACAAAAGCATGAAGGCTATTGCTTAATGCATTGTAAACCGCCCTGAGTATCCGGAGAAGGGCGGCATATAAATCAAATTTAAAAAAAAAAAAAATTAAGATTCCCCATCACTATTCTTTCATGCCTCTTTGATTTGGTTGCATGAATTAAGTTTGTATAAGGACTAGGAATGACATGATAGCAGTATTCCAGTATTTGAGGGGCTGCCACAAAGAAGAGGGGGGGAGGGGGTCAACCTATTCTCCAAAGCACCAGAACGTAAGATAAGAACCAACGGATGGAAACTAATTAAGGAAGAGAAGCAACCTTGAACTACGGAGAATTTTCTTAACAGAACAATTAATCACTGGAACTGCTTACTCTCAGAAGTTGTGGGTGCTTCATCACTGGAGGCTTTTAAGAAGATACTAGACATCCACTTGTCAGAAATGGTATGGGGTCTTCAGCCTGAGCAGGGGGTTGGACTAGAAGACCTCCAAGATCCTGATAAAGTGGTACTTTGCTTTTGAGAAGCATATTCTTCTCTGTTGGATCGATGATGGTAGATACTAGCAGGAGCATTGCTTTTAATTATGTTCACTTTTTTTTTTTTTCTGGAACCTAATTGCTGTCTACAACATTGCCAAGTTCATTAATTTGGGTTTCTGGGGGGCTGAATATTTCTAACATACATACAGTCATTCCTTTTCTATAGTTATTCTATAGAATTCAATGTTAAGTAGAAGATTTGCTTGCTGTCCCTTCCTTCGGTAGATTACAGAGTGGTAAATAATAAATATAAAACAGTAAAATATGCATGAAAGAAAGAAAAAAAATTAACAATATTATGTGGCAGCAGCTAAAAATATTCTGCAAGCTAAAGCATTTTTCAAAGTAATTTCCCAAGGAAAATAAAAATGTCTTCATTTGGTAGAAGAGGCACATAATACAAAAGGTACATTATTATTTATTACTTCATAGTGGTGAGCACTTTTTTCTTCTTCTTCTTCTTGTTCTCTTTTGAACATTTTAAAAGAGCAAGCTGTATGCTTCTAGCCCAGCTGTTATGTGCTCTGAAGATTACTCCTAAAAGTGTCACAACTACCCCTAAGGATATCAATGTGAGCTTGTAAGCAAAACCTTTTCACATTGCTCCTTCTGCACACAACTTTGCAACTTCTTTTGTTTAAAAGCTAGGGAAATAAAAACTGCCCTATCTCCAAAGACCAAACCTTGGTCTGATTTCAAATTAGAAGATGAAGGGAGAAACTAGTTCTGGGATAAAAGAAAATCAGAGAGAGGAGGGAGGGAAGGAGGGAATGAGGGAGGGAGGGAGGGAGAGAGAGAGACAGAGAAAGAGAGAGACAGAGAGAGACAGAAACAGAGACAGAGAGACAGAAACAGAGAGAGAGACAGAGAGAGAGACACAGAGAGAGAGAGACAGAGAGACAGAGAGAGACAGAAACAGAAAGACAGTCAGAGAGAGACAGAGACAGAGACAGAGAGAGAGACAGAGAGAGAGAGAGAGAGAAACAGAGAGAAAGAGACAGAAAGAGACAGACAGAGAGACAGACAGAGAGACAGACAGAGAGACAGACAGAGAGACAGAGACAGAAACAGAGAGAGACAGACAGAGAGACAGACAGAGAGACAGAGACAGAGACAGAGAGAGAGACAGACAGAGAGAGAAAGAGAGAGACAGAGACAGAGAGACACACACACACACACATACACACACAGAGAGAGAGAGAGAGAAAGAGAGAGATAGAGACAGAGAGACAGAAACAGAAAGAGAGAGAGACAGAGACAGACAGAGACAGAGACAGAGAGAGAGACACACAGAGAGAGAAACAGAGAGAGAGAGAAAGAGAGACAGACAGAGAGACAGACAGAGAGACAGAGACAGAAACAGAGAGAGAGAGACAGAGAGAGAGAGAAAGAGAGAGACAGAGACAGAGAGAGACACACACACATACATACACACACACACACACACACACAGAGAGAGAGAGAGAGAGAGAGAGAGAGAGAGAGAGAGAGAGAGAGAGAGAGAGAGAGAGAGAGAGAGAGAGAGAGAGAGAAATGCAGAGAAAGAAACACACAGAGAGAAAGTTTCATTCCACCACAGCTGCTGCAATGAATTGTGGAAGAGTATAGGACAAGAGGAGTGATTAAAGAAGTTATTTGAGGAGAAAATTAAACATTTATGAAGATATTTATACCAAGTTTCTGCTGTGTTCTTTAGATGATGCCCTGTTGTCACAGGTCTGGCATATGGAAGGAAACCTTCTCTTGCATTGTTCTACAACTATGACATGTTTTGAATTGCTTGGGACTTACCTTGGGATTGGGCTTTATTTTTCTTGATATTTGGAATATCTGAAAAGATGCATCTCTTTTTCCATGTTTCTAATTCTTAAATTGTTTTAGTCTGGACTTTAAGATGTGTTTGGAGTTTTATCTTGATGTCAGGCCCAGAGACGACACTGTGAGATCCACTTGAGTCCAAATCTTTATTTGTTCGGTCAATAAATTTGGCCAACACTTCAACAACCCAATGGATCAAAGTATGACAGGCCCAACTGTCCTCCACTGTCTCCCAGAATTTGCCCAAATTCATGTTCATCTAACTAACCATATCATCCTCTTCCATTGCTTTCTCCCTTTGCTTTCAATAAATCTTTATTAGGCTAAACAGGTTAAACTTAAAAGATAGAAGGGGCATCATGGCTCAGTGGTTACAGATGCTGAGCTTCCAGGTTCAAGACCCAAGCGCCACACAATGGGGTGAACTCCTGTTACTTGCCCTAGCTCTTGCCAACCTAGAAGTTTGAAAGCATGCAAATGCAGGCAAATAAATGCAGGCACCACTTCGGTGGGGAGCAGGGGTGAAATCCAGCAGGTTCTGATAGGTTCTGGAGAACCGGTAGCAGAAATTTTAAGTAGTTCAGAGAACCAGCAAATATCACCTTTGGCTGGCCCCAGGGTGGGGTGGGAATGGAGATTTTGCAATATCCTTCCCCCAGGAGTGGGGAGGGAATGGAGATTTTGCAGTATCCTTCTCCTGCCACGCCCACCAAGCCACACTCACCAAGCCACACCACACCCACCAAGCCACGCCCACAGAACCGGTAGTAAAAAAAATTGGATTTAACCACTGGTGGGAAGGTAACAGAGTTCCATGGATGTCTGATAAATCCCTCTGGTGATGATGCTGTCTATCCCACATTTTTCTAGCTTACCAAGAAGTAGGTTGCAGTCTACTAGATGTTGTCACAGTACAACGAATACTGGGACAACAAGTTTGCATCATAATGCATTGAGTACCAAATTCAACATGTTTTGAAGCATTCATACTGACTCTCTCTGTATTTTCTTTCCTACAGCTAGACTGCCCTACCTCATAAGCCAGTTACAGCCTTCCCAGATCAAAGCACCTCAAGGTAGACCAGGGCCTCCTGGATCACCTGGAAAGGAAGGCCTTCCAGGTAGAGTCGGCCCTCCAGGAGAACCTGGCAGACCTGGGCAACCAGGTTCAGAAGGTCCATTGGGACCTATGGGACCAAAAGGTGAGTAGCTCCTTAGCTGGAAAGCATCTTTAGATCCAAATGTTGCATCTGATTTAGGTCTTTCAAGGACTATGGACAATTTTTGCAATGTGAAATGTTGTGTGACAGTTTTGGTGTTGTGGCTCCAGTACCTGAGCCTGTGTCATCGGCAGGAGAGGACTCCGAGAGTGAAGGAGAGGAGTTGGCAAGGCCTCCCTCTCCAGGACCCTCCTCTCTGGCAATGCCTTCGGTGTCCGCCGAACGGCAAGAGATAGGGCCGCGGCCAAGCACGTCCACGCAGCCACAGGTGGACAGTGATGAGGGAAATGAGTCTTGGCTGGATCCTCGGCAGCGTCGCAGAGATAAGCGCGCGAAACAGAAGAAAAGGCGTGCCAGAGATTAAGCTGAGTCACTGGACCACACCCCACAGGGTATAAAAGGGGATGAGGTGGCCATTCAGACTCTGTGACGGACAAAGCTAACTACTATCGAGTCACATTGCATCTTTGGAGACAACATTATCGGCTTTGGATTTATTTTACGAACTGGACAATTCTTGACTGTGTGCATTTTGTTTGTGAGTAAAGTTCTTGGCAAGCAGCTACTGGGTTGCTGCCAAGCTTCTTATCGGAAGAATTGGTTGTCTGCCAGTTTATTTAACCCCCAGCTGTCTGTTTGTGTGCGTGTGTGAGACGGGGACAGAACACTTGGTGCTGTCAACATATAGAGTAAAAATGATGGCTATCGGTATTGATAAGAAGGGAATGGTCAAGAATCTTTATATTTGCACTCTGTGAAACAGTAGAAGTCTTAATACTATAATTAAAATGTATTTTATTTTCTCCAACAGGTGTCAGAGGAGAGAAAGGAGAGAAGGGAGATACTGGCATTGGCCAGAGGGGTGAAACTGGTCCCCCAGGAGCAGCAGGTGGGTTGCTTATTCTCTACAAATAGTAGTGGCCAAAACTGTGGAAATCTTTTGGGGAAAGTGTATTTTCTAAAACTAGCTAATAACACCACTTTTTTTTTTTTTTTGGAGTAGTACTGTAAAGTTATAGAAGAAAGCTTCTGGAGCCTGGCGAGGGTGAAAAATGGGCCTACCTGGCCATCACATGCCAAAAGCATGGGGAGCGTGGGGGGTTGTGCTCGCATACATGGGGGATGGGACCCTGGGGGGCATTGAATTATGGGTGTGGGTACACACTTGTACGACACACACACCCCCGTGTTCCCCCCTGCTTTTGGCATGCGATGGCAAAAAGGTTAGCCATCACTGGTGTAGGGTCTTCTGCTTGGGCAGGGGGTTGGATTAGATGACCTTCAAGGTCCCTTCCATCTCTGTTAATCTGTTAAAACTGACTATCCATTTTCTGCAATAAGCTTCAAAGATTCCTTGCTCCCCTCTGCCTCGCGATCAGGGATCCTATTTTCACAGATTTCTCTCTCTCTCTCCTCTAAGCCCTTTTCCTATAAATATTTGCGAAAGCGACCTTACATGTACACTTCAGGTGTTCATCCCTTGGCATGAGGTCGACTTCCCTGCTCTAATGCCCCACTGAAGGCTTCCTTTTGATGTTCCCTCTTTCCATAAGAGAAACGTTTTGAGAGGCCCACATCTTCCCTTAAGAAGTAGAAACAGCGGTTTTAGGAGGAGGATGAAAACAATTCTCTCTACCTTTTGCTTTGAACATTTTTAGCAGGTGCTGCTGCTAAAAAAAAGGCACTGTCGTTTGAAGTCAAGCAGGTGGCTAAAACAAAGAGAAGCTGTCACGGTTTTTTTTTTTTTTTTAAAAAAAGAAGGTTCCTGAGAAATGGGGTGAAAATCTGCCAAGAATATTCTCTTCTCTTTGTAGGTAGATTGATAGGCCGATGCATGTAGCCGCTGTATCGTGAATTGCCAATTTTGCCATTGTGGGAAGAAATATCCATTTGGTTCGGTTCCAAGTTGGGAGAAAGACACCGGAAACATAGAGGCTGATTGGAAAGAAGGTTTAATCATGAAGCAGAACCACATGTGGCTCTGGGCAGCTGACTACATGGAGTTGATAGTGGAAGGTTTTTATACCTTCTTTGGGCTTTGCACTTGAACTTCCTGTTCCTGAGCAAGAACATGTATTCTATTGGCTGTTGTCAGACTCCCATAGGGCCATGTAGGGGTCATAGCTGGCTCTATAGGCAAAGTCCAAATCCTAGGTGCTTGTTTGAGCTCCCAGGTTTGGTTGAAGTTCTGAGATGATGCAATGACTGAAATACCCTTAGGACCGTGATGGCGAACCTATGGCGCACGTACCACAAGTGGCACGCGGAGCCATATTGGTGGGCACACGAGTATTGCCCTAGCTCAGTTCCAGCACACATGCACACGCTGGCCAGCTGATTTTTGGGCCTTCTGGGCCCAATGGCAGTCGGCAAACGGGCTGTTTCCGGCCTCTGGAGGGCCTCCGGGGAGGTGGGGAAGGCTGTTTTTGCCCTCCCCAGGCTCCTAGAAAGACTCTGGAGCCTTGGGAGGGCAAAAAATGGACCTACCGGGCCCACCGTGCCATCACATGCCAAAAGCAGGGGGAGAATGGGGGGTCACGCACATATGCATGGGGGGGCAGGGTGCATAGAATTATGGGTGTGGGCACACACACACGCGACCACCCCGCACTCCCCCAGCTTTTGGCACACAATGGCAAAAAGGTTAGCCATCGCTGCCTTAGGAGATGGTGCAGTGTGGTGAGCTCTGTGTCTTCTGCTAAATGGTAATGGGTTAATCCTATTATTGTATATCCTGAAGGATAATCCCATCATCCTGGAGCTGAAAGTCTTTTGTTTTGTAGATAAGCTGGCCCAGTCTTTCTTAATGGGCACAAAATATCTGCTGGGGGAGTGGAGGCTATTAAGAGTGAGTCTGCTTCCTGCCTCTAAAAAAAAAACATGTTTCTCCATTTCTCATTTAGGGAAATATAATATTCTGCCTTTTTAAAAAATATTTCTCAAAATATTTCATTCTTCTAGAAGAGGGCTCGGTGCTAACTTTCTACACCATATAGGTTGTCCTCAACGTATGACCAAAATTGAGACCAGAATTTCTGTCGTTAAGCAAGGCGGTTGTTACGAGAGTCGCACCCAATTTTACAACTTTTTTTTTTGCCACGGTTATTAAGCCAATCATTGCAGTTGTTAAATGAACCATATAGTCATTAAACAAATCCCGCTTCCTCCATCGACTTGCTTGTTGGAAACTGGCTGGGAAGGTGATGAAGGGCATTTGCTTGACCTCGGGACACTGGAACTGTTGTTAAGTACATGTCAGTTGCGCGCACTGGCCAGCTGATTTCCGGGCCTTCCGGGCCCACCGGAAGTCAGGAAATGGGCTGTTGAGGGCCTCTGGAGGGGTGGGGAAGGCCATTTTCGTCCTCCCCAGGCTTCTAGAAAGGCTCTGGAGCCTGGGGAAGGCAAAAAATGGGCCTTCCGGTCTCACCATGCCATCACGTGCCAATAGCGGGGGAAGCGAGGGGGGTCGCACTCACATGCATGGGAGGGCGGGACACATTGAATTATGGTTGTGGGCATGCGTGCGCGCAACCCCCCTGCTCTCCCCTGCTTTTGGCACGCGATGGCAAAAAGGTTAGCCATCCCTGACTTAGAACATAGACTTAGAATAACTTTATTGTCACTTTGAATGTACACTAATCGGCAACCATTAAAATGAAATTTCATTGCGTACAGTTCTCAAAGGGTCTCCACCCCCAATATACACTACATAAACTTAACAAATGTCTCACTCAACCACAGAAATCTCGGGCTCTAATGGGGTCGTAAGTCGAGGGCTACCTGTATCCGTCATTTTGTCTGCTAAGCTTGTCCACATCACAGCAATCGTCTTTATTCCCACCGCTTTGTTCTGTAGGTGTCCCAGGTGAACCTGGCTACGGTAAGGATGGCGTTCCTGGAGTCCAAGGCGCTCAAGGTGAAGCTGGCACTCCTGGCCTTATGGGACCCCCAGGACCTCCAGGGGCCAATGGACAATGTGACCCCTCCCAGTGTGCTTATTATGCAAGCTTAGCTGCTCGGCCCAGCAACGTCAAAGGTCCTTAAAATTGTATCCTCCATTGCTGCTTGTGGACCTCTCGTGGACCTTCTTCGGAAAACTTGGATGAAGCAAGGGAGTTGGGAGATCCTGTCTCTTTTGCTTCTGTTCTTTGACAAGGAGCACGGAGACTCTGGAAATAAAATGCTGCCGGACAGTCGGGTTTTTATGACGAAGAAATGATTAATTCGCGTTATTTTATGCAGTGAGAAGTGATTTTTCTAGGAAGATTTTCTTTTTTTTTTAAAGAATATTTTTTATATAAAGATTGAGGTTGAATTTTTCCCCTTTTGTAGATGGTCTTCTAAAAAGTTCACGTGGAACAGAAAGGAAAGGAAAAGGGGGGGTGGGGGTAAGTAGATGCTAGGGGCCTGGATTTCTGTTTGCTAGCTTAGCCACCATTCATAGGTGAAACATCTGGAGATGCTGTGATATTGGCTATTAAGGCTTTAGGTTAGGTTAGGTTTGGTTTATTAAATTTGTATACCGCCCTTCTCCTGAAGGACTCAGGGCGGAGAACAGCCAAAATTAAAATACATACAGTATAAAAATTAAAATAAATTAAAACAGAATTAGATCAGTTTGGCTTCCCCAAATTTTAAAACCCTTTGTCCTGCAAGTGTTCCATAGAAATTTAGATGTAGCAATCTCAATCTTTTGAGGGCAACAGGACAGAGGGAAGAAGGCAATTTGCACGTGTCTTTGCACACTCCTTAGGAATCTATGGTGTTTTGCTCACCGTGGTTGAGCACTGACATCTCTGTAAAAATTTCCTGGCAGTGAGAACAATTAATCAGTGGGATGCTCCATCACTGGAGGTTTTTAAAAAAGAGATTGGACAGCCATTTGTCCAGAATGGTATAGGGTGTCAGAGTTTCTTGCAAAAATCAAATCCAGAAGCACACACAGATAACTGATTCAGCAGGATTCATTAACTTCTCTTTATATACATAATAACAGATGAAGTAAATTTTACAATACCAATAGCAGAGTTCTTTCAACGAGGTTGAAGTTACAGGCAAAACACACAGGCAGCAGTACAGTTAGTTTCATTTCAGCAGAGCAGACTAGTTTCAGTTTCTCTGCACAGATTCAGAAGCTGCAGACTAAGACTCCAATCTGTGTCAGCTCCCAATTAGATGACTTAGTTGCTATGCCTAGTCATTGGCTGACCTTGTTACCATGTCTCCATTCAGTCCACATTGGCTGAACTATTCCAGTCCATGAATATTCATACTCTGACATAGGGTACCCTGCTTGAGTAGGGAATTAGACTAGAAAACTTTCAAGGTCCTTTCCAACGCTGTTATTCTATTATTAGGAGAAAAATCAGTAGTAGGAGGAGGAAAGTCCTGGCAACAGTCTCAGACAGCAGCATGAACAATGCTTCCTCTATGTATCTTTCACTGAGACCAATTTGCAGGTCCAGAATTACTCTTCAAAAAACCTTCTGTGATCCTAAGCACATCTTTCTAATTGCAATCGGAGACCTTCACCAGATCCAGCTTTTTTTTTTAATCAACAGAACCGTTGATTTTGCCGTTATTTGCTTGTTCAGTAAAATGCATCTGTGAAAATTCATTTTTCATCTTTTTTTTTTAAAAAAAACCCCCACACCTTTGACCTAAATCCCAATAAGATAGCCGATCCTTTAGCAGTGCAACAGTGGGTTATGTCTGCTCCTAAGCATACTTTTAGTACTTGATCTCTTATAAATATGACCAGCCATGCACTTTCAAAATAAATTTCTGGGAAACTGTGAAAATAATAATTCTACCACTATAATCTTTTCCCAAAGCTTATTTAGCTAAGCTTGTTACTGTCTTCTGTGGAAGCTTAGCAGCAGTTCCCTAATGAAACTAAGCAGCCAATGCAAGAGAATAGCTCAGAGCTGAACGGTGGGGTCCTTGGTGCTTTTTGAGCTTGGTTGTCCCAAAGGTGCTTTTTCGGGAGGCAACTGGATTCTCTTGTTGTTGTTTTTTTCTTTTGAAGTTGTTTCGCTTCTCATCCAAGAAGCTTCTTCAGCTCTGACAGGATAGTGGGGAATGGAAAGATTTGGGACAACCATGACCTGGATGACTGAGAATCTCTACAGACTCTGAACTTGGTTGTTTTCCTGCAGATGTTTCATGATCCAACTAGGTAATATCATCAGTGCACAGCACAACACAGTACCCTGACAATGATACCTAGTTGGGTCATGAAATGTCTCTAAGGAAACAACCCAGCTCAGAGAGCATCACGGACCCTGCAACTTAAGAAACATTATTTCTTCAGCCCTAGCATTCTTTCTTCCTACAAGAAAGATAGCAAAGTTTGAACCACGATCTCAGGCATGCAAAGAAATTGTTTTCAATTTGGGTTCTTGCAGGGCATGAATTGTATCTTTGAATAGAACAAAATAGAATTCTTTATTGGCCAAGTGTGGTTGGACACACAAGGAATTTGTCTTGGTGCATACGCTCTCGGAGTGCATAAAAGAAAAGATACATTTGTCAAGAATCATAAGGTACAACACTTAATGATAATCATGTTGTGACCCAGGCTCAAATTAAGTAGTAGGAAAATCAGCCAGTGAAAAAACAAACAAACTTTATTCAAATAGTCGAGAATTACTTCATTCCCAGCGTCGTTCAACTAAATTAAGGCAAATTCCTCCCAACACAAATTCCCTAGTCCTATCGCAAACCTTAGTCCAATTAGGCAAACTGCCAAAGGCCTTTCTTGGCAAATGTTCAGAAGTCACAGATACAAAAATAAATACAAGATGTAGACTAAGAAGAAGATGAAGCTACCAACATTGTTTTCCGGCAAAGCCCAAATACCGTTGCTGGTCTGTTTTAAGCCTTATGGGAGGGGCCAATCATCTCTTGGCCCTACTCCCAAGTTGTCCTCTTTGCTTGAGCTGCTCTTGCCTTCTGGCAGCTCTTGTCATGCGTGCATTAGGAACAGGCTCCTCCTGGTCCTCTGTCTCACTCCTATCAGTCTCTGGAGGCTCTGGAGTCTGCACCTCACTCTCTGATGGCCCTGGCCCCATCTCTGCCTCTGACGCAGAGCCCTCATCCAGATCTTCCCCAGCCTCCAGGACTGGCCCATGTTCTTCCTCAGCCTCATCACTGTCCAACTCCACTGCCAGCTCCGCAGGCTGCTGGCGGACCACAACAAATCATAGGGAAACAGTCAATATAAATCTTAAGGATACCAGCAACAAGGTTACGGTCATACAGTCATAAGTGGGAGGAGATGAGTGGTGGGAATGATAAGATTAATAGTAGTACAGACTTAGTAACTAGTTTGACAGTGTTGAGGGAATTATTTGTTTAGCAGAGTGATGGCATGCGGGGAAAAACTGTTCCTGTGTCTAGTTGTTCTGGTGTGCAGTGCCCTATAGCGTCTTTTTGAGGGTAGGAGTTGAAACAGTTTATGTCCAGGATGCAAGGGCTATTTTCACAGCCCTCTTTTTGACTCGTACAGTATACACAATGAATATACAATGCCATGAAAAAGACATGTGCTTTGTGCTCAAGATCATCATGTATGTGTGTATGTACACCCAGAAAGTCTTCTGATTCCTTTGTAAAACGGTCTAACTTTAACTTTGTGTTCTGAAGCATGAAATGTATACAGGATCCAGCCAATTATTCAACAGTTATTTGGAGGCATGAGGGAAATTATTGCACATAAAGAAACAACGTTCTACTATTTCAAATCCGGTGCTTGGGCTACCCTGTTTAAAAGTGCTTCAATGAGCACTTAGTGCCACAACCGAATGTTATTTATGCGTTTTAAAAGGTGCTATCTTTAATTTGGATTCCATGACATCAGCAAGATTTCTCTCTTTATCTTGCGTGCATGTGCATAAAATGTGTTTAAATTGTGTTTATAGCAGATGGGCTATTCTCCGAGTAATTATGATGCTTGCTTTGCTTTGTTTCTAGAAGATAAAGCATAGAATATTTTTTTTTCTGGCAAAGAAATATGCTTGCCAAATTATTTAAAAGGGAAATAGCTTTTTTTTTGTTTCTGTTTCAAATTGGATTGAATCATTTCTTTTTTTTTTTCTCTGTATGGCAAGATTTGGTTGATATTGAATGAGGCTGAGGTAGAAATAGAATAACAGAGTTGGAAGGGACCTTGGAGGTCTTCTAGTCCAACCCCCTACTTAGGCAGGAAACCCTACACCACTTCAGACAAATATCCAATCTCTTCTTAAAAACTTCCAGTGTTGAAGCTTCTCCAACAACTTCTGCAGGCAGGTTGTTCCACTTATTAATTGTTCTAACTGTCAGGAAATTTCTCCTTAGTTCTAAATTGCTTCTTTCCTTGATTAGTTTCCACCCATTGCTTCTTGTCCTGCCTTCAGGTGCTTTGGAGAATAGCTTGACTCCCTCTTCTTTGTGGCAGCCCCTGAGATATTGGAACACTGCTATCCTGTCTCCCCTAGACCTTCTCGTCATTAAACTAGACATACCCAGTTCCTGCAACCGTTCTTCATATGTTTTAGCCTCCAGTCCCCTAATCCTCTTTGTTGCTCTTCTCTACCCTCTTTCTAGAGTCTGTCTCTCTCTCTCTCTCTCTCTCTCTCTCTCTCTCTCTCTCTCTCTCTCTCTCTCTCTATATATATATATATATATATATATATATATATATATATATATATATATATATATATATATATATATATATATGTAGGTCTTTGGTTATTCGGGTCTTCTCCCACGTAAAATTGGAAGTGTCTTGGCAACGTTTCGACGAAGTCTCATTCGTCATCTTCAGGCTGGTGTTCTTGGCTTCGTGCTTCCAGGAGCAAATTTCTCGGCTTCGTGCTTCCAGGAGCAAATTTGCTCCTGGAAGCACGAAGCCGAGAACACCAGCCTGAAGATGACGAATGAGATTTCGTCGAAACGTTGCCAAGACACTTCCAATTTTACGTGGGAGAAGACCCGAATAACCAAAGACCTACATACAAACACCCGCGAAAACCTTTATTTTCTCTTCTATCAATTGTGAATGGTTTATTTCCTGAAACATTACCTTAAGATATTAGTGGTTGGAAGTGGTGTTATTTTAGTTCCTAAGAAAGTCTGGAAATGTAGATGGATGACAAAAGGGTGCTTTGTGGTCAGCGTGTAGAAAAAAAATACTCAGACCAAAACATATATGGTGTGACCTCTTCCCCAGTCTGTTTTGACTGTTTTCTGGTTGAACATTAAGAGCTTGGGATGCTAATTGAAGGCTAATCAAAATGCATAATAGATTTAGACGTTTGGAGTTTTAAGGTAAGAATCCCATTGAATGAAGAATTGCAAAATTAAGCAGTCCAGACTATGAGGAAGCCAGAAGTGACACAGACTAGGGATGTTAATTTAGTTTGGTTTAATTTTGTCTAACAATGTATGGTCATAGACCAAATAATACAAAGAAAATATGTGCCTTCCAGTTAGAAGGAAGGAAGGAAGGAAAGAAGGAAGGAAGGAAGGAGTTTGAATGAAGGAAGGTGGGAAGGAAGGAAGGAAGGAAGGAAGGAAGGAAGGAAGGAAGGAAGGAAGGAAGGAAGGAAGGAAGGAAGGAAGGAGTTTGAATGAAGGAAGGTGGGAAGGAAGGAAGGAAGGAAGGAAGGAAGGAAGGAAGGAAGGAAGGAAGGAAGGATATCTACATTCAGAGACACACATAGTAAGTATGGATATTTGCATTTCTGTGTATATAAAATGAAACATATTTCCTTCTGAAAAGAGATATATTTTCAAGAACAAAGTGTTTATCTTGCTGAGTTATAGATCTAAGTGACCAAGGTGAATCACCTTGAGAAGTTACCACAACCCATAAATGAGATGTGGATTGATACAGTGCACACATCCAGAAATATTGGATAGTACTTGATCCAGCTCCTACATCAAACTTGACATTCCCAACCTTGACCTCTTACAAATGGGGACTTCAACTTTCAACATTTCAGAAAGTGACTGGGGAATGTTGAATGTTAAATATTACACACAGAATAGGGAACGGAGCTATTTGCTCTTACTATAGCGGACAGGATGAGAACCAGTGAGTTAAGGTTACAGAGAAAGAAAGTCCCGCATAGAGGAATTCATTCTACACTACAGATGGCAGCCGGTGGAACAGGTGCATCATGACATGTTGTGTTCTCCTTCATTAAGGTATTCAGGCAGAGACCGAATGGTCCTTTGTTAGAGATGCTGGAATAGATCTTTCACTAAGCAAGGGCATTGGACTATATGATCCTTAAGATCCTTTTCAGTTCTAAAAATCCTGGAGCACCGGGGAACTACCAGAGGACTGGAAAAGACCTGATGAGGTTCCCATCTTCAAAAAAGAGGGGGGAAAAAAACAGACCCAGGAAACTAAAGACCAATCAGCCTAACATCAATACCCGGGAAGATACTGGAAAAGATAATTAAAAAAAAACAACAGATCTGCCAACATCTACTGCAACGCTCTCAACATGGGGCTCCCCCTGGGGTGCACCCGGAGGCTCCAGCTGGTCCAGAACACGGCCACGTGGGGGATTATGGGGGCGACGAGGCGCTCCCATGTGACACCTCTCCTGCGCGAGCTGCACTGGCTCCCGGTGGTCTTCCGGGTGCGCTTCAAGGTGTTGGTGACCACCTTTAAAGCGCTCCCTGGCTTAGGGCCGGGATATTTACGAGACCGCCTTCTGCCACCAATAGCCTCCCACCGGCCAGTACGCTCGCACAGAGTGGGCCTCCTCAGGGTGCCGTCCGCCAGACAATGTCGGCTGGCAACCCCCAGGGGGAGAGCCTTCTCTTTGGTGGCGCCCACCCTCTGGAACAACCTCCCCCCAGAGATACGTACAATAACAGACCTCCGGATTTTTCGTCGGGCCCTGAAGACCTATTTATTTCAACTAGCTGGGCTGGCTTGAGTTAAATTTTAAATTGATTTTAAATTGGATTGTTTTAATTTACGGCCAAAATATTTAATTATTTTAAATTGTTTTTAAATTTTGTATGTCCTGTTTTTTTTACTTTGGCTGTTCAGCGCCCTGAGTCCTATTTGGAGAAGGGCGGTATAGAAATTGAAACAAACAAATAAATAAATAAATCTAGAAACAAGTAAAGTAATAACTAGCAGTCAGCACGGGTTTGTTAAAAACAGATCATGCCAAACTAATCTTATTTCATTCTTCAACACAGTGACTAAATTAGTAGACCCGTGAAATACTGTGGACATAATATACTTAGACTTCAGCAAGGCATTCGACAAAGTAGACCACAACCTACTTCTTAGTAAGCTAGAAAAAGGTGGGATAGATAGCATCACCACCAGATGGACTCGCAGCTGGCTGACAAACCATACTCAACGAGTACTCCTTAATGGGTCTGAGTCTACATGGATGGAAGTAAGCAGTGGGGTATCACAAGGTTCCGTCTTAGGCCCAGTACTCTTCAATATCTTCATAAACGACTTAGATGAGGGAATAGAAGGGGAACTCACCAAATTTGCAGATGATACTAAGCTGGCAGGAATAGCTAAACACTCTAGAAGATAGGCTCAAGATCCAGATGGATCTTGACAGACTTGAACCCTGGGCCCTATCTAACAAAATGAAATTCAATGTAGAGAAAAGTAAAGTCTTACACTTAGGCAAGAAAACCCAAAAGTACACATATAGACTGGGTGAAACCAGGCTTAATAGCAGTAACTGTGAGAGGGATCTTGGAGTCTTAGCGGACAACCAGCTAAATATGAGCCAGCAGTGTGCAGTGGCAGCCGAAAAAACCAACACAATCCTAAATTACATTAACAGAGGGATACAATCAAGATCAAGGAAGGTACTAATACCACTCTATAAAGCCTTAGTAAGACCACACCTAGAATATCGCATCCAGTTTTGGTCACCACACTATAAAAAAGATGTTGAGACTCTAGAAAAAGTGCAGAAAAGAGCAACCAGGATGATTAGGGGACTGGAGACTAAAACATAGGAAGAACGATTGCAAGAACTGGGTATGTCTAGTTTAATGAAAATAAGGACTAGGGGAGACATGATAGCAGTCTTCCAATATTTGAGGGGCTGCCACAGAGAGGAGGTGGTCAACCTATTTTCCAAGGCACCCAAAGGCCAGATAAGGAATAATGGATGAAAACTGAATAAGGAGAGATTTAACCTGGAAATAAGGAGAGATTTTCTGACAGTGAGAACAATCAATCAGTGGAACAGAAGTTGCCTTCGGGAGTTGTGGGAGCTTCATCACTGGAGGCTTTCAATAAGAGATTGGACTGCCATTTGTCAGAAATGGTGTAGGGTCTCCTGCTTGGATGGGGAGTTGGACTAGATGACCTACAAGGTCCCTTCCAACTCTGTTAATCTGTAATCTATTATTCTGTCATTGCAGGTTGCCAAAATGGGGAAGCCTTGTTCTCCTGTACAGGTAGCCCTCAACTTACAACAATTTGTTTATTGACTGTTCAAAATTGCAAAGGCACGGAAAACAGTGACTTATGGCCATTTTTCACACTTATGACTGTTGTGGCATCCCCATGGTGATGTGATCAAAATTCCAACTGACTCATATTTATGACGGTTGCAGTGTCCCTGGGTCATATGATCACCTTTTGCAACCTTTTGGCAAGTAAAGTCAACGGGGAAGCTAGATTCACTTAACAACCGTGTTGCTAATTTAACTGCAATGATTCGCAAAGTGGGGCAAAAAAATGTTGTAGAAAGGGCCAAGCTCACTTAATAACTGCCTCACTTAGTAACTGAACCTTTGGGCTCAAATATGGTCATGTATGATTTCCTCCCATCTCTGAAGTCAGAGTTAAGCCAATCTGTAGCTATACCATGCAGCCACTCATCCCTTATGAAGTGAAAGTTTTGATCTCTTTTCAGAATTTATAAAACCACACCTTTTAAAATAGTTTTATTACTTTAATTATTTTATCTGGACTGTCTTTGAATGTATACAAATCATGGAGTGATCACTAGTTGGTGGCGTGGGAAATCAACAAGCAGACATGCTCATAACTATGAAAGCAAATAATTGTGCCACTAAAAATACCTGGCGGTCCAGGAGCCAGGTGTGCTCCCCATAAAATTTAATTAAGCATAAATTTAGGTTACATTAAATTTTGTTTCTGCATCTGATCCTGCCAAGCTACTTCTCCTGGCTACAAGCATTTGGGGAAATGTGTTCCCCAGCATGCCATAAAAACCCAAATATAGTTGTGGACTCCCTCGCCCATTGAACATCTCTGTGTTATATGCAGAGAATAAGAGATATCTGCTATCTCTACCAACAAGATGGCATCACTTTCTTGAGAAGTGAGGATCTTTTTTACAGAGTCAAGTTATTTCCTTAAGAACATCCAAGAGCTTCAAAGAATCGTTCTAAGTATTAGCAAAAATGAAGATGAGATGGAGAAGGTTAATTCTCTTAAACCCTCTATCCACAGTGTATTAATCACAGTGATGTACTAGCTACAGTGGAGTAAAGTGGGGTTAGCAGAGATATCTGTGGCACTTGCTGAGCATTATGCTATGTATATCTTAAGAGAAAATCTATGTGGTCACTAAGAGTTAACACCAACTTGATGACATATAATTAATCAATGCTGTCTATGTAGGGAGATTAAGGACTTTCCACCCTTCATACTACTAGCATGTAGCCTGTTTACTCTTCCTATCAGCCTTTTAATATTCCCACGAGACTTGGGAAGTTCACCTCGAAGCAGATTTACTGGTCTTTCTTGGTTGGTAAATCCTCAAAGCCCTCTAGATGTTCGACTTTCAGTTCCCAATCATTGGTCCCTGGTCTACTGTCTGAAACTGATGAGAGTTAGAGACCAAAATGTCTGCAAGACATCAAGTTGACTACTTACCCTGTTTCCCTGAAAATAAGACCCAACCGGAAAATAAGTCCTAGCATGATTTTTCAGGATGCTCATAATATAAGCCCTACCCCCAAAATAAGCGCGAGTTAAGATTGTCAGCTAGATGGATGCATTTAGTACGATAAATGCATCCATCCTGAGTCCTTTGGGAGAAGGGCGGTATATAAATATAATAAAAGTAAAGTAAAGTAAAAGTAAAGGTATTTTCCCCAAAATAAAACCTAACCAGAAAATAATGCGTCATTTGGAGCAAAAAATTAATATAACACCCTGTCTTATTTTTGGAGAAACACGGTAGTTGATATTCTCTATGATTTCATGTGCCTCGCATACTTCTCTCTGGAGATACTGCAGAACTGAAATCTGATTTCTTGTTTGAAGAAAACATGTATTTTCCCCCCACTATATTACTTCATGCACATTTTTCTAAAAAAAAAATCATCAATACAGACTTTCACTTTACTGCACACATGAATACAGTTGTAGTGGAGGAATTAGCAAGAAAATGACAAAATCCGTTTCCTGATTTAATCCCAATTTGGCTAAAACCTTAGTGGTCCACTATCCCAAATACATTTAGTAAGTACTATTTTCATAGTTTTCCCAAGGAAATTATGTGGAATGTTCATGAATTCATAAACAGTCCAACTCAATTTGAAAGAAAATTCATTTTATTTATTTTTTTAAATAGTAGAGCTCCAAAACATGAATGAAAATGGAGAGACACATTGAGATGAAAAGCAATACCAAGAACTCAATATTGGGGGAGATTATTTAACCTACATTAAAAATAAAATCAGTAAAATGTTTGACACAAAAATATTTTATGATTTGGGAAAGGGAGTAATATTATCTGTTCTGGAGACAGATAATAATAATGAGATTTTCAAAAGCATAAAAGAAAACTTATACTTGTTTATATTACTATTTTGCCTTAGTTATGTTTTGCTGTTGCTGTCATTTGTTTTGGTCTGTAATAAGTTTGTAATTTAGTAAAAAAAAAAAAGGTTAAAAAAAGTCACTTCTTACTTCAAAAAATGTTTTAAGAATAAATACTCTATGTGACTATATTCTAACAGCCCAATGAATTGCTTAGCTAAAACAGAGTCTCAGTTTGAGTTTTTGAATATGGAACAATTACATATATGGGATTTCCCCCCCCCTTTTTTTTTTAACAATACTATAATGGGTGCAATCTGGGTGACTAAATGGAGTTGATCATTTACTGGCCGGATTCCCTTCCTGACTCCTATGTGGAGTTTGCAGTAGATATTTTCACTTTGTGCCTGAATCTGTTGCTGCCTAGGATTGAATTCTCAACCTTCTGAGGTGGAGACGAGTATCTTCACCTCTAGTCCACCAGTAATTCTACAGGAATGTCTTTGATAGATGGTGAGAATCAAGAACATTCAAGTCTAGTTGGGTGGGTAGAAATGGGCTTGCCTGCTGAAGACTCAGAAGACTTTCCATCAGATTTTAAACATTAGCCATCCCATGTTTACTTGCTGTAGCTGAGCAACCTACATGTTCTGCATGAGCATTAGTAAATAAAGAAGAAAGGAAGAAGTGGACTCAGAACTTAGCACTGGGAGCAGGAGATGGTAGAAAATGACTTTTTCCCCCACATGTTCCTACAAGAGGAAAGATGGACCTAATTTGGAATGGGTCTTCTATCCATCATGGATAGTGGAAATATCTGGCAGAACATGATCCCCAGTGTGAAGGTGAGAAAAAGCACAAGCTGGAAGGTAAGGTGCTCACATCCATTCCTCACCAGATGTTTACACTGGAAGGATTAAAGATTTTGGAGAAGACCCAGAGTGAGAAAGCTGCCTCAAGTACCAGATGACTTTCATGAAATTGACCACTTGAGGAACTTAACCTTGCTCTACCTGTACTCTAACAACTTTAAAAAAGTTCCTGTAGAGATTGACAGTTTGACCAAATTAGATAGAATCACCCTTAGCAGCAACCTCTTAGTTTCTCTGTCGGGAAGAAACAGGAGGCCTCCAGAGATTCCATCAGCATCTGGAAGAACTTCCAGCATTGGCTTGTTAGCTGAGGAACCTGGTCTTCTTAGATGCAACCGATAATCGCATTCACACCATTCCAGAGGCCATTTGCCAGCTTCAGAAACTGCAGACTGTACAATCCTCTCAAATATCTACCCAAAGGACTTTGTTTTTTATAGGTCCTCGGCCACCTCTGGTAACAAGTTAACAGAGCTCCTACCAGATTTTGATCAGCTAGTTAATTTGGACTGGGATAACAATAATCGTTTTAAAAATCATTGTAAAACGATTAAGGGACTACAGGCTAATCAATAAAGCTAACTGAAACTGAAACTGATTAAGGGATGAGGTGGCTCAGTGGCTAAGATGCTGAGCTTGTTGATCGAAAGGTCGTCAGTTCAGCAGTTCGAATCCCTAATGCCGCGTAATGGGGTGAGCTCCTGTTACTTGTCCCAGCTTCTGTCAACCTTGCAGTTTGAAAGCACATAAAAAATGCAAGAAGAAAAATAGGGACCACGTTTGGTGGGAAGATAACAGCGTTCCATGCGCCTTTGGTGTTTAGTCATGCCGGCCACATAACCACGGAGACATCTTTGGACAGCGCTGGCTCTTCGGCTTTGAAACAGAGATGAGCACTGCTCCCTAGAGTCGGGAATGACTAGCACATATGTGCGAGGGGAACCTTTACCTTTAACAAAGATTATTTTGGGAATTTTGATGGGAATCCATTGAAGCATCCACCCCCTGAGGTATGTAGATCTTCTGCTGAAATCAGAAATTATTTTGCCTCTCAAAGAAGATAAAAACAATTATATGGGTATGAATAAATGGGGGTGGGGAGAAGAAATGCATTGCATTTCCTGAAAAGAGACCCATTAAAGTTTTGTGTGTACATGGTTGATAATCCAGGTCCTATTGTAGAAGGACTGTGCAGTTTTCTTTCCATTTTAAAAATAAATTGAGAAGTTTATAATGCTGGGAGAGGTGAAAATGTCAACTTGCAAAGCTTTCAAGTTGCCATGAGCAGGAGGGAAGAAGAACTGATAGAGCTGATTGATTTCCCTAACTGAAGTGCATTCCATACATTCTTCTTGACCGCAATCAGAAGGAGGGTGTTGGATTTCACAGCCAGCCAAAGTGGTTAATTGGAGAATGTGATTTATGACATGGCCAGAGAGGAGGGGAGAGACAGGGTCATAGGGGAACGTAAATCTACGTGGGATTAGTTCTAACTGCATCCGAATATTGCCGAAATGGTGCTCCTAATAAATGACTGTATTTCTTTTGAAGTTCGGCTCATGGCTCATGAATTAATTAGGGCATCTTCACAGAAAGAAGGGAGAAGAAGAGGACTAGAAGGAAGGTGGATGGTCTCAATTGCAGTGGCAATGGATGCACAGTTGGGAATCTTAAAAGACCAAGTTAAGGATAGATCCTCCAGGAGAAAAAAAAACATCTTTGCAGTCACTACAAGTTGACATAAACTTGATGTACATACTGTATGTGCATAAAAGGTAAAGATTTTGCCTGCCCAGTTGTGCTCCACTCTAAGCAGTGATGCTCATCTCCATTTCTTAGCTGAGGGAGACGTGTGTGAAGATGCTTCCATGGTCATATGGCCTGCATGACTATATGTCGAGGTGCACAGAATGTTGTTACCTTCCCGCCAAAGTGGCACCTATTTATCTACTTGCATTTACATGCTTTCAAACTGTTAGGTGGGCAGGAGCTGAGGCAGGAACAGGAGCTCACGCCATCACATGGTGCTTGGGTCTCAAACTGCCAATCTTTCAATCAAGAAGCCTAGCATATTAATCATTAGGCCACCACATCTTCTTGTATATGTGTATGTGTAAATGCATATATGGGTGCTTTTCTACATTTTAAGCATTTTTCTTCAATAGATAGAAAATAAATTATTTATTTTTGTTCTCCCTTTCATAAAATTTGGTTTCAGTTTAATACTCATGAAATGGATGTGAGGTCCTTATGCTGCCGGGACAATAGTTACAGACAGTGATGGGTTGCCACCGGTTCGCACCGGTTCTATAGAACTGGTAGTAAAACTGGCAGGAGGCTCCGCCCACTGACCCCGACATCATCAAAATGCTTCTTTGCATGCGCAGAAGCTTCTGCACATGTGCAGAAGAGCACGCGGCCCCGCTGCGAACCGGTACTAAAGGTAAGTAGAACCCACCCCTGGTTACAGAACTAGTTTTTACTAGTTACTGCAGAACTACAGTCCTAGAATTTTACTATACAAACTTTCTCTCTAAGCGTTTACAGTCTACTGACTTCCCACAGTCCCATTCAATCTTTAGGGCATTGTGTCTCAACCTTGGCGGCTTTCAGATGTGTAGATTTCCCAGATTTCCCCAGCCGGCAATTCTGTGAGTTAAATACCCACATCTTACAGCTGGCAGGGAGTAAGAAATGCTGCTTTAGGGTGAGGAAATATTGCAAAGTGTGGGAATTCTGCAAAGCAGTAGAGTGATAGGGCAACAGCAAAATTAACAATCACAAAGCGGATATGTAAAATGATTCAACAGCCCTTCCATTTTTTTTTTCTCAAAATAGAGGCAGATTTTTTTTTCCTGTGGAAGAATCCATGGGGGCGGGCGCGGAGGGAACCCTAGCTACTAGTGAAGTCCACCAAGTGTGGTGGACTGTGGGATTAGTCTTACTTTAAATGTTGCAGGATGCCAAACCGTTTCAGCAACGCTAACTTTATTGAAACCATTAAAAGCCTATTCCACTTACAGTTCTGCTGAGCTCTACAGTGGAATTTCTTTCTTCTTCTTCTAGTGATTCTTGGAATAAGGATGTGGTCAACTGGAAGTATGCATTCTTTCCATTCCAGGAAGTCTCAGGCTTCCTTGCAAAAAAAAATTATTGCTGCTCTGAATGTGCTGGCATTTTTTAAAGGTTAGACCTCACCAGGAAGGGGGTTTTTTTTTGTTTTTTTTGAGTCTCGATGTACATTTTAGAAAGGTAATTCCATTTCCTGTCCATGTTGCCTGCTGTTTGTGTATGTATGTGTGTGTGTGTGTGTGTGTGTGTGTGTGTGTGTGTATATATATATATATGTATATATATATATATATATGTATATATATATATGTATATATATATATGTATATATATATATATATATATATATATATATATATATATATATATATATATATATATATATATATATATATGTATATATGTGTGTGTGTGTGTGTGTGTGTGTGTGTATAGTTAATATTTCGGGTTTCTTCCTGTGTAATTGTGCATATATCCCTAAAAGGGATATATATATAAAAATATATAATATATATAAAATATATATAAAATATATATAAAAATATATATAAATATATATATAAAATTATATAAAAATATATCCACAATTACACGGGAAGAAACCCGAAATATTAACTATACACACATACATACCCGTGAAAACTTACATAAACAAATATATATATGTGTGTGTGTGTGTGTGTGTGTGTGTGTGTGTGTGTGTGTGTGTGTATGTATAAAGGTAAAGGTTCCCCTTGCACATATGTGCTAGTCATTCCCAACTCTAGGGGGCGGTGCTCATCTCCGTTTCAAAGCCGAAGAGGCAGCGCTGTCCGAAGACGTCTCCATGGTCATGTGGCTGGCATAACTAAACACCAAAGGCACACAGAACATTATTATCTTCCCACCAAAGGTGGTCCCTGTTTTTCTACTTGCATTTATTACGTGCTTTCAAACTGCTAGGTTGGCAGAAGCTGGGACAAGTAATGGGAGCTCACACCGTCATGCGGCACTAGGGATTTGAATCGCTGAACTGCCGACCTTTCAATTGACAAGCTCAGCATCTTAGCCACTGAGCCACCGCATCCCTATGTGTATCTTATATGTATATGTATACATGTATATATGTGTATGTGCATGTGTATATGTATATGTATATGTATATGAAAATGCTGAAGTAAAAATGCCTTGGCAACTAGATTTTTTGAAGATCAACACATGCACACACATTTTAGAAATTAGTATTATAAAAGTGAATTCAAGAATTAGAGCTTTGGAAAGCATCATTGAGGACTGCTGAATCCAACTTCTTGCTTCACAGAGAGATCCAAATTACATTATTCCTGGTGAGATGATTAACAGTTTCTCTTTGACCACATCTAATAAAGAAAAAAACACCCCTCAGTAATGGATTCTGCTCAGGGGTAGTATTCACTTACTTTCCCTATTGGTTTGCAAATGTGAGCGCATGTGTATGCACGCTCACTTCGCTCACATGGGCCACTTCCGCACATGTGCACGGCCTTCTGTGCATGTGCTTTGCTCATGCGCACACCTTCCGCACATGTGCACAGCAGTGATGGGTTGCCCCCGGTTCACACCGGTTCTATAGAACCGGTAGTAAAACCGGCAGGAGGCTCCACCCACTGACCTCGACGTCATAAAAATGCAGAAGAGCGCACACACTACTGTGAACCAGTAGTAAAAGTAAGTAGAACCCATCCCTGACGCGCACAGCCACAAAAATGTGCCTAAATAAGTCGGCACAGGCCCACCCACGATTTATACTACCGGTTCCAGTGAACCGGTCCGAACCGGCTAAATACCACCTCTGATTCTACTGTTGAATCACTATTAGTTCTTCTCCTCGATCTTTTCAACCACAACGAGTCTTATATAGAATTGCATAGATTAGTCACCCGAAGACAACTGTAATGAAGACCAAATGCTTTTTTCTTGCTGGTTTAGAATTTTACCACTTCCAAATTGTCAATCTGAAATACAAGAGTCCACAACTTACAACCATTTGTTTAGTGACAAATGGTTACAATAGCCCTGAAAAAAAAATTGGCTTAAGAAATGCAGAAGCCAAGAAAGCCTTAGTTATTTAGAACAGAACAGAGTAACAAGGGACATTGGAGGTCTTCTAGTCCAGCCCTCTGCTTAGGCAAGAAACCCTATATCATTTCAGACAAATGGTTGTCCAATCTCTTCTTAAAAACCTCCAGCGATGGTGCACCCACAACTTCTAGAAGCAAGTCGTCCCACAGATTAATTGTTCCTATTGTCAGGAAATTTCTTCTTAGTTGAAAGTTGGTTCTCTCCTTGATGAGGTTCCATCCATCATTTCTTGCCTTGCCTTCTGGTGCTTTGGAAAATAGGTTGACCCCTCTTCCTCCCCTCTTCTTTGTGGCAGCCCTTCAAATATTAGAACACTGCTACTTTGGCTATTAGTGTTCTCCTTGAAGGTCAATTTTCTTTCCTTTTCCATGATTCTATCTCCTACAATAATTAATTCACCGAAACATAATTCTCCAAGACTAATTAAAACCTCTTAGATTCAACTGAAAAAAAAACCACACACACACACTATTAATACAGCTTTGCTTCATCCCCACAGGACTTGTTTACCCTGCAGGTTAATTTCCTCTGATATATTTCTGTAATTATCTGTCTTATGCTTATTTGTTTTCTTCTCTCCAATGCGGGACATCTATGGACAGATGTCACACCTGATACCCTTTGAGCATCGTGCAAGATTTAGAGCCCAATTGTGCACAGGTGGAGGTTGTTGAAAGATTCCATGTCTGCTTTCTGCTTGTTGTCCTTGTAGGAACAGGGGCATTCTTCTGTATATGCATATCTTGTAGATCTGTACGGTATTCTGCGCAGAAGAGCCTTGGTGGCTCAGCAGACTAAAGCGCTGTTAAATAGCACCAGCTGCCTGCAATTACTGCAAGTTCAAATCTCACCAGGCTCAAGGTTGATTCAGCCTTCCATCCTTTCGAGGTATGTAAAATGAGGACCTGGATTGTAGGGGCAGTAAGCTGACTTTGTATAAAAAAAGAACACTACTTGGAGAGGGGGCGAAAGCCCTACTAAGCAGGTATATACAAAAGTATGAAGGCTATTGCTTAACGCATTGTAAGCCACCCTGAGTCTCTGGAGAAGGGCGGCATATAAATCGAACCAATAAATAAATAAATACATACATACATACATACATACATACATACATACATACATACATACAAACATAAATACATAAATACATAAATACATAAATAAATACATAAATACATAAATATTCATAAAAGGAACAAAAACAATGCAAGAAGACGTCGTATTTTTTTTGCCTTAATTCAGGAAGAATTCTATTCAAGTTTAATAAAGTAAAGCTGAAGGTTCCCCTCCCACATATGTGTTAGTTGTTCCCGACTCTAGGGGGCAGTGCTCATCCCAGCCATGCCCACTCAGCCCCCCCAAGATCAACTACAACCCTAATGAAATCCTATACACACACACACACACACACACACACACACACACACCAGTGGTAGGTTCCTCCCGGTTCGGTCCGGTTCGGCCGAGCCGATAGCAGTGATGATATGATGTCACCGAACCAGTTCTCCCCCCCACCCTCCTACTCCCCCACCCCCCACATTATTCTTACCTTTTATTTGTCCCCACCCCCAATCTATTGCTGCCTCCTGAGTCCCAGCTGATGACTAGAGGGAAAAAAACTGTTTAAACTCTTGCCGCGGGGCTTCAAAGGGCCGTCCTACAGCTGATCAGTGTTAAAAGCAAACAAATGAGTCGGGTTGTAAGTGTGAGGACTGGTCGTAAGTGCGAGGACCTTCCAGAAATGATTCTGACCAGCTAGCCACGCCCACCTAGTCACATGACCTCCAAGCCACACCTACAAAATAAGCCACGCCCACAGAACCGGTAGTAAAAAAAATTAGAACCCACTCCTGATACATACATACATACATACATACATACATACATACATACATACATACATACAGGGACGTGGTGGCTCAGTGGTTAAGACGCTGAGCTTGTCAATCGAAAGATGGGCAGATCAGCGGTTCGAATCCCTAGTGCCGTGTAATGGGGTGAGCTCCCGTTACTTGTCCCAGCTTCTGCCAGCCTAGCAGTTTGAAAGCACGTAAAAAATGTGACAGAGAAAGAGATTATATGTGAATTACTTTTATTTTATTTAAATTTATTATAGCCATTCAACTCCCATGAAATGTAGGGTTATGTAGAATAGGCTTCTGTATATAGAAATAGATTCCCTATGTGTTATAAATTTACTGGTGGTTTTTATTATTTTCCCCCCAGTTTTTCATTTTTATTACCATTATAACTTCCTTTGGGACATGGTTATAGATGTACTACCAATGTTGTGACAGGTTAATAGACAGAGAGACAAGCCGGAGTCTGAAAAGTTTTGAGTTAGACATTAAATTTGGAGGGTTTAGAATCAAATCTGATCGGATTTAATTTTCAAATCTAATAAGCGATTTTGAAACAAATAATGTAAGTCCTTAGTTGGATCTGGAGTACTAAATCTAAATCAAATCAAATCAATTTTCTGAAACAAATAGATCTATTAAGAATGTATGAATCAGCTTAGAGGTGATTTCTACCTATCAGTTAGAGAGACAAAATCTCATAAACTCTTTGACAACCTGTCTTCTCGCTCATCGTATTTTCTTAGATGTTTTCTTCTTAGTCTCCTGTCAATGTATGTCTGGGAGTTATATTGAAATGTAGAGTTGCCTATTTTGACGATGTAAGGAATATGAATGCCCAGTTGCCTCCATCCCAGGGGTGAAATGCTCCTGGTTCAGACCGGATCACCCAATCCAGTAGGGATGGAAGTGGGTGGTTCGAAGAACCGGTAGCAAAAATCCCTGCCCCTTCCCCATGCCCAGCTGAGCCTCACAATCATCAGAGGCTTTTTTTTTTACTTTTAAAAGCATTTTTTTCTACAACCTCTTCGGCCGAAAAAATGCTTTTAAAAGTTAAAAAAAAAAAGCCTCTGATGATTGCACAGCTCAGCTGGGATCATCAAAGCCCTGAAAACTTTTCTTTTCCATCAAGCAGGGCTGGCGTGAACCCCCCCCTTTTTTTTTAGTTTTTTAGTTGTTTAGCTTTTAATCTGTCAATGGGTTTCAATTTGAATTGTTTTAAATTTGGGCCCAAGTATATAATTCTTTTAATAATTTTAAATTTTGTATTGTTATGTGTTTTAATTCTGGCTGTGTACCGCCCTGAGTCCACTAGGAGAAGGGCGCTATACAAATTGAATAAAATAAATAAATAAATAAATAAATAAATAAATAAATAAATAAATAAATAAATAAATAAATAAATGCTTTTAAAAGAAAAAAAACCCTTTTTTTCTTGTAATGCCTCTGACGATCCAAGCTGAGTTGCCTGATTGGCAGAGACTTTTTTTCTTTTAAATGCCTCTAACCTCTAAAAGGATTTTTTCTTTTAAAGGCCTCTGACGATCCAAGCTGAATTGCCTGATCATCAGAGGCATTTAAAAGAAAAAACCCTTTTTTTTCTTTTAAATGCCTCTGACGATCCAAGCTGAGTTGCCTGATCGTCAGAGGCATTTAAAAGAAAAAAAGTCTCTGCCGATCAGGCAACTCAGCTGGGATCGTCAGAGCCTTTTGAACGCATTTTTTTACAACCACTTCGCTGAAGAGGTTGTAGAAAAAATGGTTTTAAAAGTAAAAAAAAAAAAATGGCCACGCCCACCCAGTCACATTAACCCCCCCACCAAGCCGCGCCCACAGAACCAGTAGTAACAAATTTTAGATTTCACCCCTGCTCCATCCCAAGAAATACAAAGCAATGTACAAAGACAAGGAGCAACAGATAGAAACTAATCAAGGAAAGAACCCACCTAGAACTAAGGAGAAATTTCCTGACAGTGAGTCAGACGGTCAAGATAGTGAGAACAATTAATGAGTGGAATGACTTGCCTTCAGAAGTTGTGGGTGCTCCATCACTAGAGGTTGAAATTGCCTTGAAATTGTGTAGGGTCTTCTGCTTGTGTGAGAGGTTGTCCTGGGGGACTTCTAGGGTCCCTTCAACTCTGTTATTCTGTTCTGTTATTCTATTATTCTGGCTATAGTAGCCACCTAGACTTATATATCATGTTACAATGCTTTACAGCCCAATCTAAGAGTTTTACAGAGTCAGCATATTGTCCTCAACAATCTGGGTCGTCATTTTACCAACCTCAGAAGGATGGAAGGCTGAATCAACCTTGAGCCAATGAGAATCGAACTGCTGGCAGTCGGCAGAATTAGCCTTCAATGCTGCATTCTAATCACTGTGCCATCTTGGCTCTTGATCGTGTGTATCTATCCCATTAAACACAAAGTGCAGAATGATATAGGCCAGTGGTGGGTTGCCCCCGGTTCGGACCGGTTCGCAAGAACCAGTAGTAAAACCGATGGGAGGCTCCGCCCACTGACCTGGGCGTCATCAGGAAGCTTCTGCACATGTGTAGAAGCGTGCGCGAGCAAAGCAAGTGCGCGCGCAGCCCCATTGCGAACTGAGAGTAAAGGTAAGTAGAACCCACCCCTGACATAGGATCTCCTGTCATGGGCAGAGGGTTGGACTAGAAGACCTCCAAGGTCCCTCCCTTCTATTACTCTATTTTCTATGTATCTTTTCAGGTATAGAAAAGGGAATAATAAAAAGCCACAAATGTGATCAAACAAACAAACAAACAAATAAATATTGCACCCTCTTATTAATAGAGGAGAATCTATTGCTTAACGTAGTTTTATCTTAGCATTCAATAGTTTTTGTTTAGTAGTGTTATACTGTATGCCAATAGGGACGCAGTGGCTCAGTGGATAAGACGCTGAGCTTGTCGATTGAAAGGTCGGCAGTTCAGCGGTTCGAATCCCTAGTGCTGCGTAACGGGGTGAGCTCCCGTTCCTTGTCCCAGTTTCTGCCAACCTAGCAGTTCGAAAGCACGTAAAAAATGCAAGTAGAAAAATAGGGACCACCTTTGGTGGGAAGGTAACAGTGTTCCGTCATCTTTGGCATTTAGTCATGCCGGCCACAGGACCATGGAGACGTCTTCAGACAGCATTGGCTCTTCGGCTTTGAAACAAAGATGAGTACCGCCCCCTAGAGTCAGGAACAACTAGTACGTATATGCGAGGGGAACCTTTACCTTTACTGTATGCCTGGGTAGCTTGGCACACAGAGTGCGGAAGCTATAATGCTTAATGCAGTTGTTGTTCCTATTGCTGCTGCTATCGGACCATAGATTTGAAATCAGAAAGTTCAGTTCAAATGTGGGAGGCCATGATGATGTCTTTGAGAAAGAAGAGACAATACTGCTTTCTTTTTCATTGGTTTTGGAGGATGACTGTACAGTACTAATATACAGTTGTACTATAGAAAAGGACCGATGTTAGGAGCTACAGTCATTTCCCATTCTGGGCAATAGTTCGGTGACGCTTCAAATCTAAGTCTGCTACTCTTTGTACTGTCAGTTGGGGATCTACTCATAAGAAGTTTTAAACAATATGACTTAAATTGCTCAGTGGTCAAGATACAAAGATAAATGACAGAGAAGATTAATAGAGCCTTGGTAGTACAGTGGTCTAAAGCACCCTGTTATTAAGATCAGCTGCCTGCAATTACTGCAGGTTCGAATCTCGCCAGGCTCAAGGTTGACTCAGCCTTCCATCCTTTCTAAGGTAGGTAAATTGAGGACCCAGTTGTGGGGGCAATAAGCTGACTTTGTATAAATATACAAAAGGATGAAGGCTGTTGCTTAGCGCATTGTAAGCCGCCCTGAGTCTCCGGAGAAGGGCGGCATATAAATCAAATTAAAAAATAAAAAATAAAAATAAATATAACATTTTGCTTCTCACCCAAGAAGCTTCTTCAGCTCTGACTTCCCAGATCTTTTCTCCCCAGTTCAAGGTGACTCTGAGCAGCTTAGGGTTCCTTTCTTTTTCTTTATACCTCTTTACACTTCTATCCCTATTTTCTTTTCATCTTTTATCTCTCCTATTTTGTTAGTTTAGCAGTTTTTACGTGTATGCTTTGTAAAATTTAATAATATGTCGGGGGGGAAAAATGAAGCAAATACTGGTCTTTACCATCAACAAGTCCTGATTTTTTCTTCAAATTCTTCTGCTCCTTTCCTAAAGTTTATTCCAAGAGAAGAATCTCAAAGCAGAAGCATAAATTGGATCCCAAAACACCAGATGGCTGAAGAGACAGTTTCTGTAGATAACAAGGCACTTCCTTATTATAATAATATCTTGTTGTATAAAATTTAATTATAAGTCCCCCTGGGAGCAGATTTTTGGATGAGAGGCAAATGTAAACAAACACAATGAAACCCGAGAAGAATTTGACAGGTGATGCTATTTCAACCTTCATCATCTGCTGTCCGCCTTGAGTTTCTAGGGGAAAAAAAAAACAATTCTAATTAAATTCACATTGCATGATCTATTCCAACCCTTAAAGTCAAAGGAGTTCTGGATCCTTCAAATAGCAATTTAAACAGTTGGACATTCCACATCATAATTTCATCCCTGATATTGTGTCCGATTGGCCACAGCTTACTCCCTAGGAAAGAACAACCCTTGACTCTATGGGTGATAGAGAAAAGGTACTTTTACTAGAGATGCCGAGTGCAACGTAAGTGAGGCAAGCTCTGAAAAAACCCCGCACAAAAATCATATATTGAAAGCAATCCCCGATGTCCAAAACCCTCCCTCCCAGGAGAACAATCCAATCAGGTCCCGTTCCAATGTTTTGGGAACCTGGTGTCTCCAGTTCTGCGGTAAATTTCTTCCCCAGGACTGGTGTCCTTGAAGCTAGGCAGATGGCGCGCTTTGGCACCTCTGGTTCCTGTTAGTGTCCATACCGCCTAATTCCCCATAGCGTTCTTTCACACCTCCAGCACTCTTCCCTTCCCTTCCCAAATACCCCCTCCCCACCCTGGTTATGGCAATTGCTAGCGAGCTTCAAAGAAAGCGAAGATAGGCAGTTGACACATTGGCTGTGCTGTGGCATTTTGAGCAGCAGGACAGATTAAGAAAAGGAAGTTTCCCTCACTGGATCTCTGCCTAGTTTGTAGGATCAATGAGTGCTTGGAAGAGCTTTCCCATGCCAGGAAATGAAAGGATTAGCAGAAGGCAAATGCTATTTTGGGCCCTGTGACTCATATTCTGAAAACTCCCCCTGTGCTGTTGAGATGTTCTGCATAGCGTTCATTAGAATTTGCACAATAACTGTGAGTGAATCTGGAGCAATTTACCTTTTAATTCCCTTGCCGTTTTATCAGTTGCTAGAAGATTACTACAATCCTGTGTAGTTACTGCATGAGATTTCTTCCCCGGCCAACTCCTTGATGTACAAATTGATCCAATTTGATCATGTACTCAGGGGTGGGCTTCAACATTTTTAGCAAGGGGTTCTCTGCTTGGTTGCTGGGTGGGCGTGGCTATGGTGGGCGTGGTCTAGTCGGCCTCCTGCACCATGACAGGGGGGGAGCATTTTTGCCGTTCCTGGGCTGCGGAAGCTTTCCTCGAGCCTCCTGGAGGGCGAAAATTACCTCCCCAGCCTCTGGAGGCCCTCTGGAGGTTGGAAACAGGCCCATTTTCGGCCTTCCCGAACTTCCGGTAGGTCCATTTTTTGCCCTCCCTGAGACTCCACGCGCACCCTGACTTACCTGCATCTAAAACGGGCCGTGTGGGGACTCCTGGGAGGGGCGGGGATGGGTGGGAGGGGTCAGCTATGAGTGGGATTTGGGGGTTCTCTGAACTGCACAGAATCTTAGCTAGAGGTTCTCCCAAACCCCTGCATGTCTTTTTTTTCTTTTATTAGATTTTTTATATATATATATATATATTTAATTTGATTTATATGCCGCCCTTCTCCGGAGACTCAGGGCGGCTTACAATGCGTTAAGCAATAGCCTTCATACTTTTGTATATTTATATAAAGTCAGCTTATTGCCCCCACAAACTGGGTCCTCATTTAACCTACCTTAGAAAGGATGGAAGGCTGAGTCAACCTTGAGCCTGGTAAGATTCGAACCTGCAGAAATTGCAGGCAGCTGTGTTAATTACAGGGTGCATTAAACCACTGTACTACCAAGGCTCAAGATTTATATACCGCCCAACTCCCAAAGGACTCAGGGCAGTGAACAGGCACAAAATAAAACACATAAATACAAAAGTTAAAAAATATAATTAAAACCAGATTAAATAATTTAGCCCAAGACAATTAAAAAAATCCCAATAATTTAAAACAAATTAAAATTTCGATGTAAAAAAATTTTAAAACAGGGGAGAAAATTAGGCCAGGCCGGCTTGCTGGAATAGGAGAGTCTTAAGAGCACGGCGGAAAGTGCGTAGATCCGGGATCCTCCGTATCTCTGGGGGGAGATCGTTCCAGATAGTGGGTGCCCCCACAGAGAAGGCCCTCTCCCTGGGGGCCACCAGTCGACATTGTTTAGCTGACGGCACCCGGAGGAGCCCCTCTCTATGAGAGCGTACCAGCCAGTGGGAGGCTGCTTGTGGTACTCAACATCTTATATGGTGTGAGGTTATGCTAAGAATTTACTAATAGTCAACTCCAACAATGCCACAGCACAGTCACAAACCATTCTGTAAGACAAAGTTCCACTTACTTATTAGGCTAGTCCTCAGAATAAGGGGCAGAAGATAAACTAGAACTGGATTTTTTTATTTTTTGCCTTGCACAAACTGCACATTAAATCATTCTAACTGTTGTGCTACTCCTTTCATTGCACAAATCGATAAAGAATATCGGCAGTATAATATCTCGCATGCATTTTGAAGCACGGTAGAGAAGACTGGCTTTCTTCACAGGTTTATTATCAACTAATAGGTTATGACTAAGATGGACCGCCTTGGGAAATTCAGAGCTTTTGATTAGACTTGAAAGGCAAAAGATATCGCGAAAGAAAGTAATTTCAATCTGTGCCTTGAATTAGAAAATGAAATGAGATTGCAGGATCCAATCTAGATAGCTCACTGGGATCAGACACTTAGTTTTTTGAGCTTTCAGACTTGTTCTGGAGCCCATCCTCAGAGAACTTCTCTCTAACAGAATGTGTGCTTTGAACTATTCTATGTATCATATTAGTGCATATAGTCAAGGCTATGGTTTTCCCAGTTGCAATGCATGGCTGGGAAAGTTGGACCGTAAGGAAGACTGAGCGCCAAAGAATTGAGGCCTTTGAACTATGGTGCTGGAGAAGACTCCTGTGAATCCCTTGGACTGCAAGGCGATCAAACCAGTCAGTCCTAGAGGAGATCAACCCTGACTGCTCTTTAGAAGGCCAGATCCTGAAGATGAAACTCAAATACTTTGGCCACCTAATGAGAAGGAAGGACTCACTGGAGAAGAGCCTAATGCTGGGAACGATTGAGGGCAAAAGAAGAAAGGGATGACAGAGAACATCTGGATGGATGGAGACACTGAAGCAGTAGGTGTGAGCTTAAATGGACTCCAGAGGATGGTAGAGGACAGGAAGGCCTGGAGAAATGTTGTCCATGGGTCGCAATGGGTCGGACATGACTTTGTAACTAACAACAAATGCATCATATTTATATGATGCCTGGTTGGGTGTGGCTTCTTATTGATTGATTGGGGAGTTGATGACCAACTACTAAATTGTTGGCTGTTGTTTCCTTGTGCTGCCAAGTCCTTGGCTCCTAAGTACTTAAAAACTGGTGGTAAATCAGCACTTCTCTTGACTGACAAGCGGTCCATTTCCAAGGCTTCAATCATTTCCTTGGCTGTCTTTGTACCTGCTCAGCCAACAATCTTAGTAGCTGCAAAATTGAATGACTAAACCTCTGGTACCGATGACCAATCCAGATTGGATCCTGCAACATTATAACCTGGGACATGTATATTTGCCTTCATTCATGTGAAATTAGTTTTTTTCCCCCCGACGATCTCTAAATGACATTTCCCTCATCCATTGGTGAGAGATTCCTCCCTTAAACTCAAGAAAGTCATTAATAGTCCTTATTGAATTTGTCCTGATAGGTGGATTATTATTGGACTAGACCAATGATGGTGAACCTTTTCAGCACTGAGTGCCAAAAAGGGAATGTGTGCGCGTGCCTGGTCCGCAACCCGGAATAGAAGCTGCCCAGGGCACATGCACGCTCCCGAAAATGAACTTCCGGTTTCAGCTACTGAACTTCCGGTTTCAGCCAGCTACTCTTCCAGGTTTCTGGCGCGTATGCGCATACGACAATCAGCTGGCCGGTGCGCATGTTCACGCAGGAAAACAGAAGACCAGCTAAAAGATCTTCTAGTTTCCTGCACTGCCACATGCAAAAAGGCTAGCTGATTGTCGTGCACGCATGCATGCCAGAAACCCAGAAGAGGAACAGGCAACGCTGAACTTGCCAAGTGTTCTGTCCCTGTCCCACACATGCACCCAACCAGCCAGCCGAGGGTTAAATAAACTCTTCAAACACTCAACGTCAGCGATAAGGAACTTGGCAGCAACTCCATAGCTGCCTGCCAAGAACTTTTACTCCGATAACACAGACAAAAATACACACAGTTTGAATAGTCCAGTTTGTAATTAAATCCACAGCAAATAGGCATTGTGTCCAAAGGTGCAAAGTGACTCGCCAGAGATTTAGCTTTGTCCATCACAGAGTCCGAATGGCCACCACACTCCCTTTTATAGCCTGTGGGGTGTGGTCCAGTGACTCAGCTTAATCTCTGGCACGCCTCCTTTTCTGCTGCGCACGCTTGTCTCTCCGATGCTGGCGTGGGTCCAACCACAATGTTTCTTCATCACTATCCGACGGCTCGGAAACACCTGGCTCCTGGCCAATCTCTTCTCCCTCGGGAGACACCTGAGGCATTGCCAGAGAGGAGGGTCCTGGAGAGGGAGGCCTGGCCGTCTCCTCTCCTTCATGTTCGGAGCCTTCTTCCTCCAATAAGATAGGCTTGGAGGACGGAGCCACAACACCAGGCGACATGGCTCCGCGTGCTACTATGGGAACGCGTGCCATAGGTTCACCATCACGGGACTAGTCCAAGGATCTTAAAAGTTTACAACTTATGTTTGAGGAAGGCTACTTGAATATCCAGGCTGCAGTACCGAAGCCCCCCCCCCTTTTTTTTACATTGCTACAAAAATCTCTAGTGAATTGAAAATGAAGAATATTTAAGGGCCATTTAGCCCCAAAGCAATGCTCGCTCTCGCTCATGCTGAGTAGTTTCTGCAAAATAGGGTTACTTCACCTAGCCACATAGCCGGCAGCATTTTTCATTAAACAGAACAGTAATCTTTGATTTTATGACTAGATGGAATTGCAGTACATTTTCAAGGTCGTATCTAGTTTGTGTATTGTGAGAAACCCATCCTAGTCATTGCTGCCCATGTCACTGCGTTATTTCATTTACCAGCTGAGCTCATTATTTCTGGACTATCTGACTTTCCGTACCTTGCCAAGAATTGTTATCAAAAGCTACTACGCATGTCCATCCACCCACATTCCTTCACACTCTTTCCTTTGTTCTCTTGCCATGGGTGCCGGTTGCTGAAAGGCAGCTGGCCCAAATTACTTCCAAAATGTAACAATTAACTTTCTTAGTTAGTGAGGTGTTTTATTCTCTTTATAACAAATAAATGAGTTTTATTAGAAACCTTCCTTCGCGTTTCTTTTCAGAATATTGCAATTTGGAATAAGCCTCGATTCATCTCCTCCTCTAAACCAGGGTAATTAGTCCCAGAGCCAAACATGGGATTAATAAATGCCCTGACAGCCCAGATCCTATTTCTTTCTTTGTTCTCCTTCCTTACTCAGCAAAGAATAGAATAGAATAACAGAGTTGGAAGGGACCTTGGAGGTCTTCTAGTCCAACCTCCTGCCTAGGCAAGAAACCCTACACCACTTCAGACAAATGGTTATTCAACATCTTCTTAAAAACTTCCAGTGTTGGAGTATTCACAACTTCTGGAGGCAAGTTGCTCCACTGGTTAATTGTTCGAACTGACAGGAATTTTTTTCTTAGTTCTAGATTGCTTCTCTCCTTGATTAGTTTCCACCCATTGCTTCTTCTTCTACCCTCAGGTGCTTTGGAGAATAGCTTGACTCCCTCTTCTTTGTGGCAGCCCCTGAGATATTGGAAGACTGCTATCATGTCTCCCCTAGTCCTTCTTTTCACTAAACTAGACATACCCAGTTCCTGCAACTGTTCTTCATATGTTTTAGCCTCCAGTCCCCTAATCATCTTTATTGCTCTTCTCTGCGCTCTTTCTAGAGTCTCAACACCTTTTTTTACATCGTGGCGAAGTTCTTTCTTAGTTTCAGACTTTTGTTCTCATTCACGTTCATTTCCTTGTCTGGCAAAGTTATTCCGTCTTTCATTGAGCTAAGCAATTGTTCTAGTTCGCTTAGGTCCTACCTGCTCTTTGTCTAAGGTAAGATCCATCTTCCATAGCAACAAATTGAGCCCTCCTCCTTGACCTCTTCATCCTTCTCTCTTCCTAGCCTCCTAAATGGCCTTTCCTGACCATGCCTCGCTGCCCCATTGCCCCTGCCCCAAAGCAACCGCCCACATAACACAAAGGTAGGTAGGGTTTCCCAGGAGTCAGCAGGACTGTCAGTGTAGTGACTGGGCAGCTTGGCCAACCAACTCATGCAGTTTCTAAATGACTTGATGGATTGGACCAGGGGTTGTCAACCTTAAACCCTCAAAGAGCCAGAAAGGTCCTAACCGGAAGCCCCCCGTTCAATTCTGGAGCTGACAGGAAGTCTGGTTCCCCCACCATAGAGTCTCCTCCTAGTGCGGTGTCCTTTTTCCTGTACCTGTCCTAACCAAAAGTCCTATCAATTGTGGAGCCGACCAGTGACAAGGAGCCACAGCAGAGGGATGAAAGAGCCACATGCGGCTCCAGAGCCGCGGGTTGCCGACCCTTGGGTTAGTAACACAATTGTAAAATGAATCTGGCTTCCCAGATGCTTGTCAGGTCACAAAAGGTGACCCCCCCAGGACACTGCAACTATCACAAATATGAACCAGTTGCCAGGGGTTCGAATTTTGATGAAATGATCGTGGGGATGCTGCAACGACACCTATTACTGTTAGTATACTCTTTGCTTTCTTTTAAAGCAGTTATTCTACTTCTAGTTGCAGGTCTTTTCTTACAAGTTTAGAAGAGTTTGTAGGAACCCTTGTCGTCAACCTTAAACCCTCAAAGAGCCAGAAAGGTCCTAACCGGAAGCCCTCCGTTCAATTCTGGAGCTGACCGGAAGTCCGGTTCTCCCACCATAGAGTCTCCTCCTAGTGCGGTGTCCTTTTTCCTCTACTTGTCCTAACCAAAAGCCCTATCAATTGTGGAGCTGACCAGAAAACCCACCCCTTGCCATAGAGTCTCCTCCTGGAGCTCCTCTCCAAATTGTGGCGCCAACCAGCAACAGGGAGCCACAGTGGAGGGATGAAAGAGCCACATGCGGCTCCAGAGCCGCAGGTTGCTGACCCCTCGATTGGATCAAGATGAGTCATCAAGCCATCACTATCATGATTCTCTTCTGGGATTGTTTCCATGACCCAACCTGTGCATTTATCTTTGTGCCCTCATCCTATTGGGCAACATTGGCAGTTGGACAATATTATCAGAGTAGGGTCCTTGATGCTCTCTGAGCTTGGATGTTTTCTTGCAGATGTTTCATGACCAAGCTAAGTAGGATCATCGGTGCAGAGATGCTGTTATCTAGTTTGGTAATTTATTTATTTATTTATTTATTTATTTATTTATTTATTTATTTATTTATTTATTTATTTATTTATTTATTTATTTATTTATTTATTAAGAATGTATTAGGTAATTTATATAAGTATAAGCATGAATTGAATACATAAAATAGATACGAATACAGGAAACATTAGGACAGGGACGGTAGGCATGCTGGTGCTCTTATGCACGCCCCTTACAGACCTCTTAGGAATGAGGTGAGGTCAACAGTAGACAGTCTTAGGTTAAAACTTTGGGGGTTTTGGGATGAAACCACAGAGTCAGGTAGTGTATTCCAGGCATTAACAACTCTGTTGCCAAAGTCTTATTTTCTATAATCGAGTTTGGAGCGGTTCACTTTAAGTTTGTATCTATTGTGTGCTCATGTATTGTTGTGGTTGAAGCTGAAGTAGTCATTGACAGGTAGGACATTGTAGCATATAATTTTATGAGCTATGCTTAGGTCATACCAAAGGCGGCATAGTTCTAAATTTTCTAAGTCCCAAATTTCGAGTCTGGTGGCATAAGGTATTTTGTTGCAAACAGAGTAGTGGAGGACACTTCTTGTGAAATGTTTCTGGACATGTTCAATTGTATTAATGTCCGATATGCAGTGCGGGTTCCAGACAGATGAACTGTATTCAAGAATTGGTCTAGCAAATATTTTGTATGCTCTGAAAAGTCTGCAAGAAAACAACCAAGCTCAGAGATCACCAAGGACACCACAGCAACTCAGATTAATCTATATTCTCTTCTGTTGGTAACATTGTCAGTCCCTATGAATAAAATCATAGGAGGGCTACATAAGGACCTTAAGCTGCAACTTTGAGAACTTTTCGACTAGATAAATACATGATTCGGTGGCCAGATCCACAGATTCCCCTAAGCCATAAATATGACTTGTTTTTTGTTTTTAATTTAATATGAGACTAGAGTAGACTAGAATAGACTAGAAAAGAAAAGAAAAGAACAGAACAAAACAGAATATTGGCCAAGTGTGATTGGACACACAAGGAATTTGTCTCTGGTGAATAAGCTCTCAGTATATATACAAACAAACATACAGCATACATGCAAACATACATTGTACATTCAAATATAAGGTCGCACTGTATATACATAACCTCCCAGTGTACATATAAACAACAAAGTGATAAATCATAAATCATAAGATACAATCATAAACCATAAGATACAAACAACAAAATAATAAATCATAAGATACCAACAGGAGAAGCTAATAGGGAATATGGGAAGGATAATAGCACTACATGGGTAAATACCCTTAGGAATAAGACAGTTCTTGGCTGCTTATTGAACAAAGGATTGTTAAAAATATGACTCAGTAAGAGCTATACATTTTCCATTTCCCTGATTTGGTTGTTTCTTCTGAAAGTTTCTGAAACCAGAAATTAGAACCCCTCGATGTCTTGTTATCACGACTGCCCTGCGAGGGAAAATTTATCAAGGAGCGACCTTTCCAATGAGTTCTGAGACTCCAAATGTTGCCGTAATTAAGAGGATTTTGAATGGGCGGGACTGATGATTGTCTTATTAAGTCTTTGCCAATTAGTTCATTATCGGTGCCTCACTCAGTGATTGCAAGAGCAGCCCCTGTAATTCAGAAACGGCAGGTCAGTGGCTTTTCAGGAAAAAAAAAATGCTCATGGGAGGCCAAAATTGAATGCAGATCATTCTCCAAGGTGCCGTGGGGGATGTCAAGCTGAACCGCCTGTCAGTCTCCTCCTCTTCCTCTCCTTTGGCTTTGTCTGCTTTGGGTTCTCCTCAGGGGTGGGTTCTAAATTTTTTTACTACCGGTTCTGTGGGTGTGGCTTATTTTGTGGGTGTGGCTTGGAGGTCATGTGACTAGGTGGGCATGGCTAGCTGGTCAGAGTCATTTCTGGAAGGTCCTCACACTTACGACCAGTCCTCACACTTACGACCCAACTCATTTGTTTGCTTTTAACAGTGTTCAGCTGTAGGACGGCCCTTTAAAGCCCCACAGCAAGAGTTTAAACAGTTTTTTTCCCTCTAGTCATCAGCTGGGACTCAGGAGGCAGCAATAGTTTGGGGGTGGGACCAAATAAAAGGTAAGAATAACGTGGGGGGGGTGAGAGGGTGAGGGGGGGAGAACCGGTTCGGTGACATCATATCGTCACTGCTACCGGCTCTGCCGAACCGGACCGAACCAGGAAGAACCCCCCACTGGTTCTCCTCTCTGAGATGCAATATATTCCCTCTAAAGCCGACAGCTGCAGCTTTCTTCCCTGTCTTCATCCCAGCAGGTTGCACCACGCTAAACTGTGTCAAGGCCACACGTTCCAGCCGATAACATCCCCAAAGCAGATGGTAACAAGGTCCTGGACCGTTCACATTGTGCCAGTTGGCACAGAACTCAGTTGCCTGCCTCCCTCTGCAGATCAAGTTTATTGCTGTGGCAACTAAATAAATAAATGTTCATGTCCAACTTGCAAGCGTGTTTCCAGGTGCCGATTGTCACCTTTAAACAGGGGTGGGCTGCTGGGGGTTCGCAGGAGTTAAGGAGAACCTCTAGCTAAGATTCTGTGCAGTTCGGAGAACCCCCAAATCCCACTCCTGGCTGGCCCCGCCCACCCCTGCTCATCCCACCCCTCCCAGGAGTTCCCACGCGGCCTGATTTGGATGCATGTAAGTGCAAGGTGCACGTGAAGGCTCTGAGAGGGCAAATATCGGGCCTACCGGAAGTTCAGGAAGGCCGGAAATGGGCCCATTTCTGGCCTCCAGAAGGCCTCCAGAGGCTGGGGAGGCTGTTTTTGCCCTCCCAGAGGCTCAAGAAAAGCCTCCGGAGCCCGGGGAGGGCAAAAACACCCCCCCATGGTGCCAGAGGCTGACTAGGCCACACCCACCATGGCCACGCCCACCCAGTAACCGGGCAGAGAACCCCTTGCTAAAATTTCTGAAGCCCACCCCTGCCTTTAAAGCCCTACATGGCTTGGGAGCAGCTTATTTGAGGGATTGTCTCTTTCCAGAAGTTTCTACCCATCCAACTTGATGTCTATGGAGATTCTCAATCAAACAGGTCATGGTTGTCCCAAAGGTGCTTTTTTTTTTCAAGAGGCAACTGGACTTTTTTGTTTTTCTTTTGAAGACATTTCACTTCTCATCCAAGACGTTTCTTCAGCTCTGACTGGATGATGGGGAATGGAATATTCTTGCCAACAGCTGGTCATTTTTATTCCCTTAGAGAGTTGTTGAGGCCTGGGAGATCTGGAAGTCACAGGGGAGCCCAATTGGTAATCTGATGGTCAATCAAGAGCTAACAGGATCCTAATGTCAGGGTTTCAAGTAACACTCCCAACGAAAGAAAACTTTGAGGCTTGAGTTTCCTCAAACTTACATTTTATTAGAGATGTCATATTGGCACATATGGGAAATCCTGAATCTGAAAGTTTCCAGGTTTTCCCCACCCAAAGAAAAGTTCACATCCCTGCCCAACACCCACAAATCCATCACATGGCCCAATCAAACATCATCCCAACTGAATATGCCAATCTCCAGGTGCAGGGCAAGATGTCCTTGACTTCTTGAGAAAGGAATGTTATTATGACTACATATCACCCAAATTCCACACAATCCCTCCTCCCAGTTTCCCACAGTAGTAAATGTGGCAAGTCTGAAGGCCTAATGCAAAATATGGCTTCCAGGCCTGACAACTTCAACATCTGAAGGCTGAAGGCTCAAGCCAGTTTCAAATGCCAAAAAGGTATTATGAAATAAACATTAAGAGAGAGAACAGAGAGAGGAAAAAATATCAATCACATCCTTTTCAGCATGCCAGGATGGACAAGAATGGCAGGAGAGACAACACTTGAAGCCAGCAGTTTGCATGGTACCCTCCTAGGACTTTGGTCTATCCTGAAATTCAAGCTGTCTGAAGAGGAAGGGATGACCATCTTCGAAAAATTGTTCTTAAGAGGACAGGGAGCAGGGGTGAAATCCAGCAGATTCTGACAAGTTCTGGAGAACCAGTAGTGGAAATTTTGAGTAGTTCAGAGCAAATACAAATACAACCTCTGGCTGGCCCCAGAGTGGGGTGGGAATGGAGATTTTTCAATGTCCTTTCCCCAGGAGTGGGGAGGGAATGGGGATTTTGCAGTATCCTTCCCCTGGAGTGGGGTGGGAATGGAGATTTTGCAGTGTCCTTCCTCCAGGAGTGCGGTGGGAATGGAGATTTTGCAATATCCTTCCCCCAGGAGTAGGGTGGGAATGGAGATTTTGTAATATCCTTCCCCCAGGAGTAGGGTGGGAATGGAGATTTTGCAATATCCTTCCCCTGGAGTGGGGTGGGAATAGAGATTTTGCAGTATCCTTCCCCTGCCATGCCGACTAAGCCACACCCACCAAGCCACACCACGCCCACCAAGCTGCGCCCACAGAACCGGTAGTAAAGAAAATTTGAATTTCATCACTGACAGGGAGTATAAGTAATAATATCTGGGGATGGATTAGCAGAGCATAATTATTAAGGACTTGGTCCATCACTTTAAATTATGGAACTCCTGCCAAGAATATTTTAAGGGAGGAAGGTCTCTAGCAGGGGGTATCTGAGAACATTGAGGTGACATAACATTGATGGTCTATCCTCTCCTTGACAGGTGATCAGTGATTGCCTCCCCCACCCCTCCCCTCAATTCCCTGGATTAAGGAGCTGATGCTGTCCTCTTTCTCTTAATGGTTGCAAGCAGCAATTCAGATAAGAAGCCAGCATTAAGAACACAATGGTGCAATCTGCAAAGCTCTGATAAATAATTTCTTTTAAGCAGGCCTTTTATTTGAGTGCACGGGTAGAGAAATAACGAAAATGCCTCAGCCAATCTATATAGTCTTTTTTTTTTTTGGACAGAAATTTCTTGCATGTGCCAGGAAAAAAAAGAGTCCACATCACTGATCTTTTTGGTTGTCAATAAAGGAACTGTGTTAGAAAGAAGGGTTGGTCCTCCAAGTGAAATGGCTTTTTTTTTTTTTTGATTTGATTTATATGTCGCCCTTCTCTGGAGACTCAGGGCAGCTTACAATGTGCTAAGCAATAGCCTTCATCCTTTTGTATATTTATACAAAGTCAGCTTATTGCCCCCACAACTGGGTCCTCAATTTACCTACCTTAGAAAGCATGGAAGGCTGAGTCAACCTTGAGCCTTGGCGAGATTCGAACCGGCAGTAATTGCAGGCAGCTGGTCTTAATAACCAGCTTAATAACAGGGTGCCTTAGACCACTGTACTACCAAGGCTTGATTAAAAAGATAAGAAGAAGCAAAGATGTTTGGCCTTCAAGCCCAGGGTTTTTCTGCATTTCTCATGGAGTTGAGTTCCTCAACATCGCCTCTTTATGCACACAGGAATATATATATAAAGCGGTTGTAAAAAAAATGCTTTCAAAAGGCTCTGACAATAGCTGAGTTGCCTGATCAGTGGAACAACTTGCCTCCAGAAGTTGTGAATGCTCCAACACTGGAGGTTTTTAAGAAGATTTGTCTGAAGTGGTGTAGGGTTTCCTGCCTAAGCAGTGGGTTGGACTAGAAGACCTCCAAGGTCCCTTCCATCTCTGTTATTCTATTCTATTCTAAGCAATTGTGTTTTAAATTCTAATCATTTCAAAACTCTCTTTCCTGCCTTTCTCTCCCCATAATGTATTTTATTCATGGAGCCTTCTCTGAATGTTCCCCGTGGCATCATTTCTATTTTGATGTTCCTATTTTCACCATTTGTGGGTTTTTATATTCTTCCTGGCGTCAAAGTCTCAGTCAGAGGGAAGCGTTTCCATTAACTATATTTTTCCCTTTGGAGTCCTCCCTGATTGTACAACGAATTCACACACACTCACACTCACGCCTACATAATTTTTTTAATTTTTTTTTTTAGTTTGGTTCTCAGTCAGATTGAAACTGTACGGATATAAATCCCCCCGAGACGTAATAAACACATTTCTAAGAGAAACAGCAAATGTTGAGTCAGGAGGTCATTAGATGACTTCAGGAACCTGCTAGCGTATAATTTTTAAGCAAAGGAAGTGATCTGGCTGCAATATCTATTTTATTATCCTGTTGATTGCCAGGGTTGATTCATTGATGGGAGTCGTTGCTTTATATGGGTGCTCGGTGGAAGTTATAGTATGCACTTTTGAAAGTGGACATTACCATCATTTACTGTATGATGGTAATGTTCTCAGGCGAATAGAACAGAATAATACTGCTGTTCTCCTTCCAATAAACTGAAAAATGATAATATATAAGAATACGTCAACAACAGAGTGATTAGGAATGAATTTAAATGAACAGCCAATAGAAATACAAACAATAAAGGTATGTGCTAGTTGTTCCCGACTCTAGGGGGCGAAGCTCATCTCCGTTTCAAAGCCAAAGAGCCAGCGCTGTCTGAAGACGTCTCCGTGGTCATGTGGCCTGCATGACTCAATGCCAAAGGCGCACGGAACGCTGTTACGTTCCCACCAAAGGTGGTCCCTATTTTTCTACTTGCATTTTTTACGTGCTTTTGAACGGCTAGGTTGGCAGAAGCTGGAACAAGTAACGGGAGCTCACCCCGTTACGCGGCACTAGGGATTCGAACCGCTGAACTGCTGACCTTTCGATCAACTAGCTCAGCATCTTAGCCAGTGAGCCACCGTGTCCCTCCATACAAATAATAATACAGTACAAAATAGTATAGAGTATCCTGTAACATAAAAACAGTTGGCATTTAAATATTATAATGGGCGACAGAGATGGATTGTCCGTTTTGTCGCTTTTCCCTCATTCCTGTGGCAGTTAGGGTTAGTGCCATGCCCAGCATTGCCACATTCTTGGTAGTAGTAGTAGTAGTAGTAGTAGTAGTAGTAGTAGTAGCAGCAGCATGTTGATTCTAAATGTAAATGAACGAAACGAAATTCATTTGGGTAACCTTGCAAGCTCACTAAGAGGGCATAGGAAGTCTGCAGAAATGATCCCTGTCATATTTGCATTGCAACAGTTCCTGTTCATCTGTGTCGACATCTGCTGAGCTGCAAAGAAATGATAATTAAAAGAAAATTTATTTAGCCAGGCCTGTCACTGGGCAGAGATAGATAAATTTCCTTGGTCAGAGATGCAGACACCCAATGGTGGCAGCTCTAGGTGAAGGGTGAAATCTACTTACCTTCCCTACCAGTTGGGAAGTGCACATGCAAGACGCACGTAAAAAATAGGTTACTTCCTGGTTAAAACCAGGAAGTAACGACGACCGGGTGGGTGGGCGGAGCCTCGCGCTGCCATCACTACCAGTTCTCCGAACTACCCACCGCCATTGCTACCGGATCGGCCAAACCGGTCCGAACTGGTAGCATTTCACCTGTGCTCTAGGTTGTGTTTCTCGAGCTACTGGGTCCTTCCTTCTTCCCTCCTTCCTCCCTCCCTCCTTCCTCCTGCCTTTCTTCCTTCCTTCCTTCCTTCCCTCCATCCTTCCTTCCCTCTTCCCTCTCTCCTCCCTCTTTCCTTTCTTACTTTCTTCCTTCCACAACTAACAAACAACTAAACACACACAGACACACACACTAAGGAGGAGAATAATATGAAAGGAGCCTTAGTAACTTTCTAAATTGGCTCAATCCAGTAATATAGATATAAATATCTACATCTACTTAAAGAAATTGAAAAAAAGAGGTGATGGAAAAGGATGCTATGGTGACCAAAATCTTCTCCAATGAATAGCACAGATGCTATCATCAACTGTGACCTGATGTTCCTTGTATGGACACTTGAGGACATCTTGGCTGTAGCTCTAATTCTCATGCTTTCCCTGATTTATTTATTTATTTGCTCCCTGATCTTTTCTCCCTGATCTTTTCTCTGAATGGCAAACTTTGGATTCTCCCTTAATTTTATGGCCACAAATACAATATCCGTAATGAGGTAAATTGGGCTGGAATAGAATAGAATAGAATAGAATAGAATAGAATAGAATAGAATAGAATAGAATAGAATAGAATAGAATAGAATAGAATAGAATTTTTTATTGACCAAGTGTGATTGGACACACAAGGAATTTGTCTTGGTGCATACGCTCTCAGTGTACATAAAAGAAGAGATACGTTCATCAAGAATCATAAGGTACAACACTTAATGATAAGAAAGGAGACGTGATGCAAAGATTGGACCCAAGTCATGTGTGAATACGTACCAGGCACAAGGAACCAGAATGACTCTGAACAGGCTAAAGCTGTCAACTCGCAAAGCATCCCTGGCCTGCTCTCGAGTTGCCATAGGCAAGGGGAATGGGAAACCGACGAAACAGCACAGCAGCCAAAGACAGATGCACATTCCAGATTTATCTCTCTCAAGGTTGTCTCCCAGGGTTACTCACAGCGGCTGGAGGGGAGTAGTCTCTACAACCCACGAAATTGCTCCATTGGTGAATGTGATTGATGATAAACCCTGGGGTGGAGGGGGAAACAGGGTCATGATTTGAGCATAAATTATGTGGGGTTAGATCTGGCTTCACTTGGGAACGTGCCGACATGAAGCTCCTAATAAATAACTGGATTTCTTTTGAAGCTTGGCTCGAGGCTCATGATTTAATTAGGGCATCCATTGGAACCCTGACAAAAGCAATTTCTTTATTATTGGTTGACTATTTTACAGGAATCTCATCAGACTGACAGCAATCCCTTGGAAACCAGCGACAAAGGCTTCAATAGCTTAGCCTCTGCCGTTTTCTCCCATGGAACAGCTCCATGCTGCAACCCTATTTTTTATTTCCACCTCTCTTTTAGATGATGATTGCACCACAATTCCCCAGTCGAGTGGAGAATTGAATATAGCTTCCCCTTGTTGCTGTCCAACCTTCAATGACTACTCTACATCAATTCTTTCCCCCCCCTCCGAATTTTAAACATTTGACTGGATTATAGAATAAAATACAAAAAAGGCAACTACAAAAGCAAATAGTAAGACACAATGGGGAGGAAAAGGGGAAAGACAAGTGAAGAGGGGAGGAAGAAAAGAAAAAAAAGATTCTTGATTACAGGAGATTTTCTTCTCTCATGGTGTGCCAGACTGAGGTAGACAACTATTTTTTTAAAAAAAAAATTGATTTATATGCCACCTTTCTCCGTAGACTCAGGGCAGCTTACAATGCGTTAAGCAATAGCCTTCATCCTTTTGTATATTTATACAAAGTCAGCTTATTGCCCCCACAAACTGGGTCCTCAATTTACCTACCTTAGAAAGGATGGAAGGCTGAGTCAACCTTGAGCCTGGCGAGATTTGAATTTACAGTAATTGCAGACAGCTGGTGTTAATCACAATGCTATCAGTCTGCTGAGCCACCAGGTCCGGGATTCTACATAGGATTTGTAGAATCCTATGTAAGGATTCTACAAAAGACAGCTTTAAATCAGGATTGCCAATGCCAGCAAGGGGAAAAAAAAAACCCTCATTGAGATTAAAAATATTGCTCCCCATGTAAACATTGTCCCATTCAACTACCATAGGGAGTAACTCAATTGAAATTGATCTCAGTTGCCTGCCAAGACAGATGCAGAATTCTGTTTACTGAGCTATTTGTGCAGGATTGTGCTGACGGATGGGTTGTTATATTTTTTTTTCCCTTCCTCTTCGACACCAAGACCAAAAGAGTCTCTTTGCTGTCTGCCAGAAATTTGGCTTTTGCAAAATTGTATTTTGTTCCTGTGATAGATTTAGCCTTGCAATACTGAGCTCCTTTATGGCTTCTTTATCAAGAAGCATGAGTGTGAAACTACGACAGATGGACCTTATTGAAATTATATTCTCCTTTTCACTATATGTCTTCCCTATGGGTTCTGGAGTCGTGAGATCCAATTTAACCTAACTAAACAGCATACCAATTGCAATGTATGGCTGTGAAAGTTGGACCATAAGGAAGGCTAAGCGCCAAAGAATTGAGGCCTTTGAACTCTGGTGCTGGAGAAGACTCCTGCGAGTCCCTTGGACTGCAAGGGCCTTGGTAGTACAGTGGTCTAAAGCACCCTGTTATTAAGACCAGCTGCCTGCAATTACTGCAGGTTCGAATCTCACCAGGCTCAAGGTTGACTCAGCCTTCCATCCTTTCTAAGGTAGGTGAAATGAGGACCCAGTTGTGGGGGCAATAAGCTGACTTTGTATAAATATACAAAAGGATGAAGGCTATTGCTTAGCGCATTGTAAGCCACTCTGAGTCTCCGGAGAAGGGCGGCATATAAATCAAATAAAAAAAAGGGGGGATCAGTGGTGGGTTGCTACCAGTTCTCCCCGGTTTGGGCGAGCCGGTAGCAGAGATGGTGAGGTGAGAGCGAATCGGTTCGCTCCGACCATCAGTTGGGCACTCCCACCTGCCCCTGCGCTATACCTACCTGTATTCATATGTTTTTAGCCCAGCTGATAGGTGCAGCAAAGCAAATTACCATGCCTCAGCTGTTCTGAAATTCAATGCGCTTGTGCAAAATGCAAGTTCAGCATGTGTGCGCGCAAAGCACGCACAAACCACGCGCGCAAAGCGAACTGGTGGTAACACTGGTTGAAACCCACTACTGAAGGGGATCCAACCGGTCAGTCCTAGAGGAGATCAACCCTGACTGCTCTTTAGAAGGCCAGATCCTGAACATGAAACTCAAATAGTTTGGCCCCCTAATGAGAAGGAAGGACTCACTGGAGAAGAGCCTCATGCTGGGAAAGATTGAGAGCAAAAGAAGAAGGGGACAGCAGAGAACGAGGTGGCTGGATGGAGTCACTGAAGCAGTCGGCGTGAGCTTAAATGGACTCCAGAGGATGGTAGAGGACAGGAAGGCCTGGAGGAACGTGGTCCATGGGGTCGCGATGGGTCAGACACGACTTCGCAACTAACAACAACAAAACGGCATACATGAGAAGTTCCACTTTCTATCTTCAACATCCCCAGTACAAGAATGGGAAAAGTTACCCCAGATTCTGAGGAAGTATTGTCAGGCAAGGTAGGTAGGTAGGTATACTTTATTGCGGTCATAGACCAAGGAACCAAAACATCCAAGGGTTGTTGTCAGGCAAGATTACACATCTCTACTTCTTCCACCTTTTATTCTCAGCAGCTTAGCCAGCATTTTGTGAATTGCCCATTTGTGAGAAGACAGTCTGCTGGCGCAGCACCACACCAGCCTCCTCGTCGTCGGGATCAGCAACAATCCGCGCAGGCCGCTGGCGGGCCACAACAGTAACTTTGAATGGTCACTAAACAAACCTTTGTAAGTCAAGGACTACGTGTATGTGGTACAAATGGCAATACATTTTAAAAGTCCTATAGATAGCCATGTGTAAGCAGTGATAAGCAGACTCTCAAATTTTTAACCGAAATAGCATGAAAATATGCCATCCACAGCTAAGACAATTGAAGAAGGGGGTTTTGGCAATTGAAGCCAAGAGAAATCTGAAAGGCTGCTCTGTTGTTTGTGTTAGAACTGAATGGTTATCAGGAAAAGTGAGGGCCTGGAGATTCACTCCGATGCCCCCTGGCCATCTTATTAGTAGATCAGCGGAAAGAAACATTGCGTTCTGATGTCCAGTGATTCTAAATTATAGGAAAACACTTGTTGGGAGACCTTATAAATGATCTGACATGGTTTATAAATGATGCAGAGTTAAGGCCGAACAGAGAAGTGGCCAGATCTACTGGCGATAATGAATCTATTTGGGGAGGAAAGTAATTGTTGTGGAGCCTTCAAAGGAATTTCTCGGGGACGTGATGAATGGGTCTTGAAATGGAAAGTAGAGATCAGCGTATGCAAGTAGGCCATGGCGCTTGTTGGTTTTAAAATTCAGACTCAGCAATATGTTACATTATATTAATGGAGTCTGAGGTCGTGCTGGCTAATCAGGAAATGTATTTCAAAGTCCTGCTGGATGGCTCAATGAATGTCGATCAAACTGCTGGGAGAAGACGAAATGCAAATTCCATGTGAGGGACCCTTGGAAAAGAAATCAACTGCCAATAAATTAATATTCTGATGTGATTTGCCCTTGAAATGCTGAACAGGGTACAAAGAGTTACTCTCATGCGTAGCATAAGCTGGAGAACGTAAAGAAAAGGAAAATCAAAATTGAGAATGGAATAGAGCAGTAAAGCTCTTTAGCTTAGTGGGTGGGTAAGAAGAGGCTGCCTTAAACATGCCATACATGTAGCATGTATGGAGAAGGTTTATCTCCCCTTTTTAACATCCCAGGACTGAAGTTGTCAAACAAAATAGAAGCAATGTAGGAGATAATGAAGCTGAGCTTGCAGGAGGGGTCAAACGCATCATCAGTCACGAGTCCCTGCATGCCCACAAGAGATTTAAGTCCAGCCCACCTTGAATCCTATTCTATTTCAACTCCTGCTAATTAATTAATTAATGGACAGGGTGGCTCAGTGGCTAGGACACTGAACTTGTCAATCGAAAGGTCAGCAGTTCAGCAGTTCGAATCCCTAGTGCCGCGTAATGGGTGAGCTCCCGTTACTTGTCCCAGCTTCTGCCAACTTAGCAGTTCGAAAGCACGTAAAAAATGCAAGTAGAAAAATAGGGACCACCTTTGGTGGGAAGGTAACAGTGCTCCGTGCGTCTTCGGCGTTTAGTCATGCCGGCCACATGACCACAGAGACGTCTTCGGACAGCGCTGGCTCTTTGGCTTTGAAACAGAGATGAGCACTGCCCCCTAGAGTCAGGAACGACTAGCACATATGTGCGAGGGGAACCTTTACCTTAATTTCCCTTGACTGTTTTATTTCAGATTCTTGTAGAAAGCGTAAGCTGCAATAAATCTTTATACTCATTTGAACTGCACTGAATCTCCTGATTTCTCCAGCACTTGACAGGCAGAGTTATGAGAAAATGTAAACACACACACATAATCACACCCCTTTACAGAGTGTGGAACTGCATCCCAGAAGCTAATGACACTAGATGTATTGACAGAACAATTAATCAATGGAACAACTTGCCTCCAGAAGTTGTGAATGCTCCAACACTAGAAGTTTTTAAGAAGATGTTGGACAACCATTTGTCTGAAGTGGTGTAAGGTTTCCTGCCTAAGCAGGGGGTTGGACTAGAAGACCTCCAAGTCCCTTCCAACTCTGTTATTCTAAATTCTATTGATGGTCTCCTACACAGACAATCTTAACAGAGCGCTAGAGAAATTCAACGAAGATATTATCACTGATTATGCAACCTCACATGAGAAGCATTCAATGGTTTTGGACAGAGCTCTTGCTGGCTAAGAGAGGTGGTGTTTTAGTAAATGTGTCACAACTGGCTCTGGCAGCAACACTGATGTTTCACTAGCTGCCAAACATCTGATTGACATATTAAACTCTGCTCTCATCCATCTAGCAAAAGGCCAAAGCATGTAACACTTAGCTCTCACGAGCTGGATCCAGCATATCACTGATCAAGAGGATTCTTCTTCTTTTAGAAAATCATTGTCTTTCTCCTTGCAACCTTCATGAGAAAAAACCTGAATTAGTAATTTCATCTAGGGAGAGCGAAATGGACCAACTAATCCAATGATATGGCCTATTATAGTTGTTTACTCACTAAGTTGTGTCCGAACCCATGGACCATAACATTCCAAAGATCTCACTGTCCTCCACTGTCTCTCAGAGTTTGCCCAAATTCATGGTCATTGTGTCGTTGACACTATCAAACCATCTCATCCTCTGCCATCTCCTTCTCCTTTTGCCGTCCATCTTTCCCAACATCAGGTTGTTTTCCCATGACTCCCCTTCATGGATCACAACCTTCTTGTGGTAAAAGATCTTGCATAGCCCAAAGTAGCTATGAACTGAGCTGTGGAGGGCCACTCAAGACAAACAAGTCATAGTGGAGAGTTCTGACAAATTGTGCTCTACTGGAGTGGGAAATTGCAACTCACTCCAGTATCCTTGTCAAGAAACCCCCCTGGACAAAAATCCATAGCCTATACCAAAATAGATACAGTATTTTAAGGGTCATAAGATTGATTGGGTGTTGAGGAAGACCCATGAATTCTCCCACTACTCTCCATTTCTACACTATCAGCAGCAATAGGGAGCAACTAACGTCCCATGCCATCAAAAGAGGCTATCAAGAAGATGGGTTTGACAAACCTGAGATTCCATGGTTCCCGAGTTATCTCAGTTCTTTACTATATTCCCTGAAATGCCAAGGGTAATCTATTCTATTATCTTACTATAAATTGGCCAATAGCTGGGATTTCATTTCAGGGGTATCAGAACTCAGAAAAAAAAAACACATCTGTGTCTTCCTACTTTTACCATGATGATACATAGCTACAAAGGGTTTAGTGAGGTTGAAGAATTGGTGCTCCCCAGTTCCAGGGTGCCCCAATAAGACTTTTGGATTGCTCTTCTACGTTGGCCATTGGTGACACTTGTGGCATTATTCTCTCAGTCTACAGCTGCTGGTTGGCTTCTGTAGAAGAACTTCTGTCTTTATCAGAGGGTGAAGGTCGGTTCATCTCTTCAAGCTCAGAAATCACAAAGAACTCCATGGTTGTGATGAGTTCTGTTTGCACAGTGGTTAAAGTATTGTAGGTAAATTCTGCCCACAGACTAGAATTTGATCCTGGCGGGCCTCAAGGTTGACCTTGAGCCTTCCATCCTTCCGAGGTCGGTAAAATGAGAAGACCCAGATTGTTGGGGGGGAATATGCAAATAATGCTTATCTTGTAAACTGCCCAAAGTGATATGGGACAGTATATAAGCCTAAATGCTATTATTGTTGCTATTACATTTCTGCACCTTTTCTGTCAGGGTAATGATTTAAGAGCTGACCAGCTGCTACGATGATGTAATGCTGGGAATGAGTCAGCAAGGTTTTTGGGCTGATATCACTTTAAGAGCCTGTAATAAGAAGAGGCCCTGTTGGGGCATGTCTCTCTCTGTATGTGTGCTTCCATGCTGTAATTGCTGATTACTGTTTGTTTGAGGTCTGACTAAAGTACGTGTATGTATATATTCTTTGTCGATAAAACCACTATTTAAATACAAACCTCTGTTTACTGTATTTGCTTCTGGGTTGTCTCACATAGTCACACTGTGCGCGCTCTGACATTTTCTGTCTCTTATTGTTTTATCTCTTAGCTCTTCTCCCTTCTTGCCTCTACTTTTTATTTCTCCATGATTAACTCAAGGATTACCCCCTCCCCGCACTGCCTATGTCTCTTCACTCTTTTGTAAACCATTCATCTTGAAAGAAAAATCTGTGTTCTCAGGGTGAATTCTAAGAAGAAAAAGATTTTACTAAGAATACGGCCATCAGGAAGATATGAGAGCCTTGAAATCTGGAATGACAGACCTTTTGTGTGCTTGTTTTTTATTATTATTATTATTATTATTATTATTATTATTATTATTATTATTATTATTATTATTATTATTATCATTATTATCATTATTATCATCATTATCATTATCATTATCATTATTATTATTATTATTATTATTATTATTATTATTATTATTATTATTATTATTATTATTATTATTATTTGATTTATATGCCACCCTTCTCCGGAGACTCAGGGTGGCTTACAGTGCGTTAAGCAATAGTCTTCATACTTTTGTATATTTTATACAAAGTCAGCTTATTGCCCCCACAATCTGGATCCTCATTTTACCCACCTTAGAAAGGATGGAAGGCTGAGTCAACCTTGAGCCTTGGAGAGATTTGCTCTTACTTTAATTGCAGACAGCTGGTGTTAAATTACAGTGCTTAGTCTGTTGAGCTAAACCAGCTATTGTTATTATTATTCAACACAAGGTTTTTCCAGTCCGTACTTAACATAATACTGAGGTAAGAGAAGCATAAAAATCAATACCTACTAAAACTGATCTACTGAACCACTCCATCTCCTTTGGCTTATATAAAAGAGCAGAAGAGAACATCAGATTTTATTTGATGATTACTTTTATGGTTTTGGCTCTCAGACAGTGTCCACAATTTAACAATAGGGAAGAGGCAAAGTCTTTGAATAAAACACTAAAGGAAAAATATGAAGTCTCCTTAGAGTAGAATTGGCTCCTGGTAACTTAGATACATCCATATAATGTTTCCTAGCAGCTGTTCAAAAGCTGTTAATCATTGCCTTCTCTCACAATGTTTACCCACTTCAGCTATGAGTCTAGTCATGTGGTTTTCATGCGGGTTTTTTTGTTTTTTTTTTGCACCCAGTACTAACCAGATTGAAAACTGCTTCACTGTTTATTACATTCCACCTTTGAGTCAATCTTGACTCCGGGTGACTACACTAATACATGCCTGTAGGTTTCTTGGCAACACTTTTAGAAATTGTTTTCTCTTACCTTCTCCATTCTAGGGCCAAGAAAGAGGGCCTGGCATCATGCCTACAGTAGGACTAGAACTCAGACTCCACGTTTCTAGCCCAAAGCCTAGAACCTCTACACCAAACTGTTTTTTGGTTTTTTTTTTGCTTAGCTTTTGAAGACCAATCAAATCTTCTCCAATGTCCCAAGTGAAGCTCGACTCCTATATATCTTTTTTTCTTAGAAACAGGTTACGTTCTTCAAAAAAACGATCAAACACGCGGGAACTTCGTAGCTCTAAATACATGAAAGAAAGCCAAGCGTTTTGCAAATTGGAAACCGGGAACAGCATTCTGGATATTCTACCCGCCAGTTAAATGGTGCTATTCATTCTGCAGCTCCAACCTCATAACATCACATTAGGTCCGTGATGGCGACCAGCTGGCCAGAGGTGGCACACAGTGCCCTCTCTGTGGGCACATGAGCCGTCACCCCAGTTCAACTCTGCCGCGCATGCGGCCAGCTGGTCTTCTGGTCTCTGCTGCACATGCGCAGAGGGTGGGGCACGTGCTTGGGGGCCACATGTGCATGCATGGGGAGCGGGGGGCATGCACGGGGGTGGGGTGCATTCAGGGGCCCACATTCACATGTGTGGGGAGCGGGGGGCATGCACAAATTGCATTTTGGGGGTTTGCACCCACATGCCCATATTCACACATGCACAGACATGCTTTGGGCACTCAGTCCGGAAAAGGTTAGCCATCACTGCACTAGGTGTTCTTTCAGGCAAATTGAGAAAACTCCAAAATAATCTGAATGCAACTACATGTTAATGGGGTCTCTGTGTGAATAGTGAATTGTGAAATGTGCTGTATGTTTACCCTAGGATCATAGCGTCGTAGGGCTCAAAGCAGGGGTGGGATTCAAATAATTTAACAACCGCTTCTCTGTCCTAATGACCGGCTGGGTGGGCGTGGCCATTGGGGCTGCAGTTGGTCCAGAATACGGCCGCGCGGGGGATTATGGGAGCGATGGGGCGCTCCCATGTGACACCTCTCCTGCACGAGCTGCACTGGCTTCCGGTGGTCTTCCGGGTGCGCTTCAAGGTGTTGGTGACCACCTTTAAAGCGCTCCATGGCTTAGGGCCGGGGTACCTACGAGATCGCCTTCTGCCACCAATAGCCTCCCACTGGCCAGTTTGCTCACACAGAGAGGGCCTCCTCAGGGTGCCGTTGGCCAGACAATGTCGGCTGGTGACCCCCAGGGGGAGAGCCTTCTCTGTGGCGGCACCTGCCCTCTGGAACGACCTACCCCCCCAGAGATATGCATGATACCAGACCTCCGGACTTTTCGTCGGGCCCTGAAAACTCATTTATTTCATCTAGTCAGGCTGGCTTGATCCCATCCTTTCGGTTTTAATTTGAAATTGGTTTTAACTGGGTTGTTTTAAATTGTGGGCCGAAATTATTTAATGTCTTTTAAACTGTTTTTTAAATTTTATATGTCATGTTTTATCTCGGCTGTTCACCGCCCTGAGTCCTGTTAGAGAAGGGCGGTATAAAAATAAAATAAATAAATAAAAATAAAATAAATAAAATATGCAACACTATCAAGTGCTTAGTATATTATTCTTTCTATGTCAGATTAAGCCTGTTTTAATCTCTCAATTCATCTAGACTTCCCTCTCCCACCACCCTTTCTCTTTCTAAGCCTTATCTACACATAATTATTAATCTTCCTCTTGTTTCAGCTTCAGCTGTTTTCAATGGTTTCATTGATATTGCTGATTTTACTTGATTGATATGGCTTTGTGATTTTCCTTTTGGGATTGTAGTGGCAGCTGCTTCAAGAGCTATTAACACTGGGTTTATTTACTTTTTTTTTTTATTGAAAAGTTTTATGAAAAATACAAACATTTTCACCCCCCCACCCTTCCCCCCTCAACCCCCCTCCCCTTCCCACCCTCCCTTCCCCTCCCTCCCCCCACCCCCCTCCCTAGACTTCCCAGAACGAGCACAGGGTATAGCATTCACAAACCAAGAACTAAAATGTGCTAACAAATTATTACATTTCATATTCTCCCTAGGTCCTTAACTCCTTATAACTCAGAAAAAACAAACATAAACTACTTAATATTATTTCATTCATAAGCTATATGAATCTTCTTATTCGGATACTTCTTCTGTATGTAATCAATCCATTTTCTCCATTCCGATATATATCTCTCATTTGAATGGTCTTTAAGGTATGATGAAATTTTTGCCATTTCCGCCAAATGCACAACTTTTAATGTCCATTCCTCAATAGTAGGTGGATCTTCCTTCTTCCAGTACTGTGCCACCAGTAATCTGGCAGCTGTTATTAAGTTCAAAACCAGCTTAGTCTCTATTACAGTACAATCCGTAACTATTCCCAACAGAAAAAACTGTGGTGTAAATTTAATTTTTTTCTTCAAAATATTTTGAATAATCCACCATATTTTTATCCAAAAAGCCTTAATCTTTTTACATGTCCACCATATATGAAAATATGTAGCATCTTCACACTCACATCGCCAACACTTAGAGAAGGGCGGTATAAAAATAAAATAAATAAATAAAAATAAAATAAATAAAATAAAATATGCAACACTATCAAGTGCTTAGTATATTATTCTTTCTATGTCAGATTAAGCCTGTTTTAATCTCTCAATTCATCTAGACTTCCCCCTCCCACCACCCTTTCTCTTTCTAAGCCTTATCTACACATAATTATTAATCTTCCTCTTGTTTCAGCTTCAGCTGTTTTCAATGGTTTCATTGATATTGCTGATTTTACTTGATTGATATGGCTTTGTGATTTTCCTTTTGGGATTGTAGTGGCAGCTGCTTCAAGAGCTATTAACACTGGGTTTATTTACTTGATGTAAGGGAAGGAGTGGCAGAACCTGGGGGTGGAGTGAAAAGAGGGATCGGCCTAGAACCATGATGGCGAACCTATGGCACGCATGCCACAGGCGGCATACAGAACCATGTCGCCTGGCACGCCAGCTCAGCTCTGGTGCGCATGTGTCGGAGTCTCTGGAGGCTGGGGACAGCAAAAAAGTCACTTCCTGTCCAACCAGAAGTTGGGAAATGGGCCGTTTTGGCCTCAGAGGGGTGGGGAAGGCTGTTTTCACCCTCCCCAGATGCATAGAGAGGATCTTGAGCCAGGTGAGAAAGAAAAACAGGCCTACCGGGCCATCATGTGCTAGGAGCGGGAAGGGGGGGTCGCATGCACGGGGTAGGGTGAATAGAATTATGGGTGTGGGCACACGTGCACGCGAACCTCTGCCGCCCCCCCTTTCCTGGCATGTGATGACAAAAAGGCTAGCCATCACTGGCCTAGAATATCTACATAACCACAAGGGAACTAAGTCTAACCTCCCTTGAATTCTGTTGACCTTTATCTAACTCCCAGCGTGTGCTGACTATTAGCTGAGAATTCTCCTTCACATAGGCATGAGTAGCAATAAATCAGTTTAATCGGATCTTCACGTGCCTGACAATTACTTACTTATTGACGTATAAGAGTGACCTACAGTTTAAAGTATAGAGGGCTTAGAAATTGAATTAGATAGGAAAAGCAGGTCTGCCTGATATCATATTTGGATCTGTTGTCATTGTAGGAAGTTAGCATCCACCCACCCTTCTAGAAGAATGAAATATTCTAGGAAATATTAAAGAGGCAGAATATTGTATTTCCCTGGATGAGAAAAGGAGAAACATGTTTTTAAAGACAAAGCAGCTTCCTGCAGCTTCCTGCCCCCCCCTTCAACTCCAGGGTGATGGGATTAAGACCTGGCCCTCAAGACATGATAGGATTAGCCCTCTACCCATCTCACCACATGGCACCTGGGAAGATTACATCACCCAGCAAGGCTCAACCAAGCTTGGGACACAGACAGTCTACAAAGTTAGCTAAGACCCCTGCCCCCTGGGAGCCTGACAGCCAATGGGATACATTTCTTGTACAGGAACAGGAAACTCTAAGGCAGGGCCCAAGAGAGTGTATAAATATATCCCTCCCTCCACTCCATGTGACTTTTTGCCCAGGACCTCAAACCATGTGGTCCTGTCCACCATTAAAAAACCTTTCTTTCCAATCAGCCACCATGTTTCCAGTGTCTTTCTCCACACTTGGAACTGAACCCAGATGGACGTTTCTTTCAACGTCATGTCTCTTCTGAAAGCAATCAAGGCTGAACATGCAAATGGGAAGAAGGCTTGCAAAGAACCTCCCTGGAGTTATGCTTCTCCGGGGACATCATGGGTGCAACTCGTTGTGCCCATGTAACACCTCTCCTGCGCGAGCTGCACTGGCTCCCAGTGGTCTTCCGGGTGCAATTCAAGGTGTTGGTTACCACCTTTAAAGCGCTCCATGACTCAGGACCTGGATACCTACGAGACCGCTTTCTGCCACCGATAGCCTCCCACCGACCAGTCTGCTCCCACAGAGAGGGACTCCTCAGGGTGCCGTCGGCCAAATTATGTCGGCTGGCGACACCCAGGGGGAGGGCCTTCTCTGTGGGAGCCCCTGCCCTTTGGAATGAACTGCCCCCGGACATACGCAAGATCTCTGACCTCCGAGTTTTCCGCTGTGCTCTTAAGACCCTGCTCTTCCGACAGGCAGGGCTAGCTTCATAATTGAGTTTTAAATTCGGAGTTCTTAAATTTTTGGGTTTTTTAGTTAATTTTGGCCTTAAATGTAATACTTTTAATATTTTTTTTAAATTTAAATTGTGATATTTGTATTGTGTATTTACCTGGCTGTACACCGCCCCGAGTCCTTCAGGAGAGGGGCGGTATAGAAATAAAATTATCCTTATTCTTATCCTTATCAGTTGTCTCCAACTGCTGAGTTACAGCACCATTTAGCCGTTCTGTAATAACTGCACCTATGAAGAGTCCTTTCATCTAATGATAATTGAGTGTGTGTATGCCAATATGCCAATCGCTTGGATAGTCCAACATTACAAAATAAAAGGCTAGGAGATCACGGCATGACATACATTATTAACGTCACAAGAATTCTCTGCAGGTTTCAAATCGCAAATCTGTTTAAAACCTGCTGGGCTCGTACCATATGTTTCTGAAAAGTAGGGGTTCATTCCCATTTCTGAGTTTTCCTTGCATCCTTGATTGTTTCAACTAAGTTCCCTTCAGCACATCATAGGATCTACCTCAAACAAGCAAACATTAGGAATTTATAATGTTCACCTTACATTTTTATTTTGCATTCCAGAGACAATGCACCGCACTGCACACCAGAACAACTAGACACAAGAACAGTTCTTTTCCCGAATGCCATCACTCTGCTAAACAAATAATTCCCTCAACACTGTCAAACTATTCACTAAGTCTGCACTACTATTAGTTTTCTCATCGTTCCTGTCACCCATCATCTCCCACTTATGACTGCATGACTGTAACTTTGTTGCTTGTATCCTTACGATTTATATTTTGTTTCCTGATTGCTTATTTGTATCCTATGACTATCATTAAGTGTTGTACCTTATGATTCTTGATGAATGTCTCTTTTCTTTTATGTACACTGAGAGCGTATGCACCAAGACAAATTCCTTGTGTGTCCAATCACACTTGGCCAATAAAAAAATCTATTCTGTTCTGTTCTGTTCTGTTCTGTTCTGTTCTGTTCTGTTCTGTTCTGTTCTGTTCTGTTCCGTTCTGTTCCGTTCCGTTCCATTCTATTCTATTCTATTAATGAGTGGCTTTCATTTCCAATCTTCCAATGACTTCTTGAAATTATAGATCAATCAACCATTTTTCCCCACCCAAGAAGAATCTCCCTATGTTCAGAAAGTTTCTTGGAAGTTTGAGTATATTTTTATTCTGTCCCACTCTCAGAGGTGATGTGATCTGCATACTATAAATGGGATTACGTCTAATAGATGTTTGTGATGTGCAGGAGATAGTACAGTGTTTTTTTTTTAAGGCAACATCGTGTTCAGGATACTGACATTAATTTGCAGGTACATTTTGTTCTCACAGAATGTTTTGAACTCCCCATGAAGGATTATGAAACAGAGAACTGTATCTTCTTAAAAATAAGATTGGGGATAGAAATAAAACACACTTTTAAAATCCTAAAATCTCACAGAAAAAAATGCATCATCCATTCTGGCCCAAAGTCTTCAGGGTAGAGCAGTGGTGAAATTCAATTTTTTTTTTACTACCGGTTCTGTGGGCGTGGCTTGGAGGGCATGGTGTGTCTTGGTGGGTGTTGCAGGGGAAGGATACTGCAAAATCTCCATTCCCACCCCACTCCAGGGGAAGGATACTGCAAAATCCCCATTCCCTCCCCACTCCTGGGGGAAGGATATTGCAAAATCTCCATTCTCACCCCACTCCAAGGGAAGGATACTGCAAAATCCCCATTCCCATCCAGGGTAAGGATACTGCAAAATTCCCATTCCTCCCCACTCCTGGGGCCAGACAGAGGTGGCATTTGCGGGTTCTCCAAACTACTCAAAATTTCTGCTACCGGTTCTCCAGAACCTGTCAGAACCTGCTGAATACCATGGGTCCATGGGATTTAAAATTATGAATTTAATGGTCCCTGAGATCCAAAAGGTTGGTGACCTTTGTTCTAGAACATCACAATAATCTAGTCATGGGGAAAACAAAACAGGAATGACTGTTTTAAGGACCTTCTAATCTAGGTTTGGGCACAAATAGCCTACTAGGTAAATTTGTGGAAAGACCATTCTAAGAACAACTGCACTTATTGCTCAAGCAGGAGTTGGTTGTCCAAAAACATTCCACAAATTGTGTTCTATTCCTGAAAAGGGAAATGCACTCCTCCATTCAGGACCAAAGATTTGTTCTGTCTCCGTACCACACATGCACCCCCACAGACGGCCCGGAGTTAATAAGCCACACAACAAAACTCTTTGAAGATAAAGCTGGCAGCAACCCAGTGGCTAGCTGCCAATTCAGACTTTACTCACACAAAACAAAGATTAGACTGCAAGCATTCCGATAAAACAGGCAGAGTTTCAACAATACAAGGATTAATCCAAATGCAGTCCGATAAAGCAGGCAAAGTCCAGTAACGCAGAAATCATGGATTATTTCCAGTTTTTGCTCGTCAAAAACTGAACCGGCCACCACACCCACATTTATACCCTGTGGAGTGTGGTCCAGTGACTCAGCTAATCTCTGGCACGCCTTCCCCTCTGCTGCACACACTTCTCCCTGCGCCTCTGCCGAGGGTCCAGCCAGCACTTATCTTCTTCGTCGCTGTCCACCTGTGGCTGCGGGGACGTGCTTGGCTCTGAGCCTATCTTTTGGGCTTCGGTGTCCTCCGGAGGCATTGCCAGAGAGGAGGGTCCTGGAGAGGGAGGCCTTGCCAACTCCTCTCCCTCACTCTCAGAGTCTGCATCTGTCGATAGCCCAGGCTCAGGCAACGGAGCCACAACAAGATTAAGCCAAAAATTCATGATCACTCAGTTTTGGTAAGATTGAACCCCAACCTGTTCTTCCCCATCCAAGCCCATCCAAGCCCATCCAGGCACTGGAATATGATCTGGACAGCATCACCTGGCTGGCCCAAGGCTGAGATGTGCGGCCGCGCGGGTTGTGATGGGAGTATCACGATACTCCCATATTACATCTCTCCTACACGACTTGCATTGGCTGCCTGTTGCCCTCCGTGTGAGATTCAAGGTGCTGGTGATTACCTATAAGGCCCTATATGGCTTAGGCCCGGGATATTTGGGGGGGCCATCTGCAGCCAGCAACAGCTGCCCATCGTCCAGTGCGTTCCCACAGAGAGGGCCTCCTCAGGGTGCCGTCGGCCAGACAGTGTCAGCTGGTGATCCCCAGGGGGAGAGCTTTCTCTGTGGGCACACCTACCCTTTGGAATCAACTGCCCCTGGAGCTCCGGGTGGCCCCCGACTTCTGCTCTTTCCGTTGTGACCTGAAAATGTGGCTGTTTCATTTGGCTGGCCTGGACTGATGGGGTTTTAATTTTTAACTTGTTAGTCTTAATTGCACTTTTAACTGTTAAATTATGAGATTTGGATTTAATTTCTTTTTAACTTTTTCATTAGATGTTTTTTACTGTTGTGAGCCGCCCTGAGTCCGGCTGGAGATAGGGTGGCATATGAATCTCATTAATAATAATAAATCTCATTAATAATAATGTCTCATTAATAATAATAATTTTGTCAATGTTTTTGCTTATTTTAATGTCTTTTATATTGTTTTAAAATTTTAGACTCTTCCAGAGTCACTTGGTTGAGTAGGACGGCCATAGAAATTGGATGGAGAGAGTTTTAATTTTAATTAAGCATTAAGAGTTGTTAACCTAATCTTGCATAGCTTCTTCTCCGGTAATATTGAACTGCAAACTAAGGCATACAAAACTTTTGCTAGACCAATTTTTGAATGCAGCTCATCTGTCTGGAACCCGCACTGCATAATGGACATTAATACAATCGAACGAGTCCAGAGATATTTCATGAGAAGAGTCCTCCACTCCTCTGCTCGCAACAGAATACCTTATGCCACCAGACTTGACATTTTGGGTTTAGACAACTTAGAACTTCGCCATCTTCGGTCTGACCTAAGCGTAGTACACAAAATCATCTGCTACAATGTCCTACCTGTCAATGACTACTTCAGCTTCAAGCAAAACAATACAAGAGCACACGATAGATACAAACTCATGGTAAACCATTCCAAACTCGATTGCAGAAAATATGATTTCAGTAACAGAGTGGTCAATGCCTGGAATGCATTACCTGACTCTGTGGTTTCTTCCCCAAACCCCCAAAACGTTAACCTTAAACTGTCTACTGTTGACCTCACCCCATTCCTAAGAGGTCAGTAAGAGGTGTGCATAAGCGCACCAACGTGCCTTCCGTCCCTGTCCTACTGTCCCCATTTATTTGTATTCATAATCTGTTATCTGTATGCTTGACGAAAATAAATAAATAAATAAATAAACAAATAAATGAATAAATAAATAAAATAAAGGGTGGGGAGAGGGAGGGAGAGAGATGAGAGAGAGATGAGAGAGACAGAGATGAGAGAGAGAGACAAAGATAGATAGACAGATACAGTAGAGAGACAGACAGACAGACATTCCTAGTGTACTGATGATATTGGACCCCAACCTGGTGAACGAGCTCACCCAGGGACATCATAGGTATGTTAAGCAGGAAATATGTGATTGCCAAGTCTTGAAGCATCTAATATAAAAGGGAAACTCTGGCTTGATGTCTCCTTTGTCAACCTCAACTGACCTTAAGGAAAGGAGGAGAACCAGCAAAACGCCGTGTTCACCTTCCTAATCCCTTCAAATGGCCCAGAACAATAATCTAATTGATGACATCAAAACTTGCCAAGAACTCAAGTAAAACCAGGATAGTTGTCCCAGATCTATGAAAGGACATCAATATGTGCCATCAATGGACAGATTAGAAGCTCAGCATTTTTATTTTAACCTGAAGTGTCTGCAGCCTGCAAAGTGTAAAAATCCAGAGTCACTAAATACCTCAACCGATTTTTCTTTTAATCCCTATTGAACATCATTCTCTTGTTTTTTCAGTGTTTTGATCTTGGCCTAAATCCTGACAGCCCAACATCTCCTTGGCTTGCTATCCCAAGAACAAGGAGTGTAAAATAGCTAAAAGTTGCAAAAGCTTCTTTTGCGGAGTTCCAGAGCTCTTGTCCAGAATAATCTAAGAGCTAAGTAGCTGCAACAGAGTGTTTGTTTATAAAGTTTTTTTTTTTAATTTGATTTATATGCCGCCCTTCTCCGGAGACTCAGGGCGGCTTACAATGCGTTAAGCAAAAGCCTTCATACTTTTGTATATTTTATACAAAGTCAGTTTATTGCTCCCACAATCTGGGTCCTCAATTTACCTGCCTTAGAAAGGATGGAAGGCTGAGTCAACCTTGAGCCTGGCGAGATTTGAACTTGCAATAATTGCAAGCAGCTGGTGATATCTTAACAGTGCTTTAGTCTGCTGTGCCACCAAGGCTCTTAAAGTTATATAATAACTCTTAAAGTTATTTAAAGTATCCCCACCAGTGGTGGATTACAATTTTTTTACTACCAGTTCTTGGGCATGGCATGGCTTGGTGGGCATGGCTTGGGATGGATACTGTAAAATCTCCATTCCCTCTCCAATCCTCCCAATCAACTGGGACTCAGGAGGCAGAGAATAGATGGGGGTGGGGACACTCAGAATTTTTACTACTGGTTCTCTGAACTACTCAAAATTTCCACTACTGGTTCTCCAGAACTGGTCAGAACCTGCTGAAACCCACCTCTGATCCCCACCATATCTCCTAGGCCAGAGGTGTCAAACTCAAGCCTTAGATCTGGCCCACAGGGCTGCCCTGGAAACAGTGAAGGACCAGCCCATGGTGCCAGCAAAAATAGAATGCGGGGAGGCCACGCACGGCCCACCCGGGCTCCATTTTTGGCCACAATAGCCTCCTGCAGCTCTCTGCCAGTGAAAACACATGCAGACCCCCAAGCTCCATTTTCGCTGGCAGAGGGCTGCAGGAGACAATCGCAACCGAAAACAGAGCCTCACCAAGTGATGTTGAGCTGGCCACATCCACCCTGGCCACACTTCCTGGCCACCACCCCAACCCTCCCTCTGAGGTCAAACCAGGGGTGAAATCCAGCAGGTTCTGACAGGTTCTGGAGAACCAGTAGTGGAAATTTTGAGCAGTTCAGAGAACTGGGAGCGGAAATTTTGAGCAGTTCAGAGAACCGGTAGCGGAAATTTTGAGCAGTTCGGGGAAACGGTAGCGGAAATTTTGAGCAGTTCAGAGAACCAGTAGTGGAAATTTTGAGCAGTTCAGAGAACCGGTAGTGGAAATTTTGAGCAGTTCAGAGAACTGGTAGTGGAAATTTTGAGCAGTTCAGAGAACTGGTAGCGGAAATTTTGAGCAGTTCAGAGAACCGGTAGTGGAAATTTTGAGCAGTTCAGAGAACCGGTAGCGGAAATTTTCAGCAGTTCAGAGAACTGGTAGCGGAAATTTTGAGCAGTTTAGAGAACCGGTAGTGGAAATTTTGAGCAGTTCGGAGAACCGGTAGTGGAAATTTTGAGCAGTTCGGAGAATCGGCAAATACCACCTCTGGCTGGCCCCAGAATGGGGAGGGAATGGAGATTTTGCAGTATCTTTCCCCTGCCATCCCACCAAGCCACGCCCACCAAGTCACACCACGCCCACCAAGCCACGCCCACAGAACCAGTAGTTAAAAAAAATTGGATTTCACCACTGGGTCAAACACAACCCAGATGTGGCCCTCAATGAAATTCTGTCTGACACCCTGTCCTAGTCCATTCTGCTCCCACTCCTCTCCTTTTCTTACTATGAACTTTGGGGAAGTTCTTCAGTTTTGTTTGAAGTTTAGAACTGTTCTCTTTCTTTGAAGAATCTCAGAGTCCTTTCAAGGATGCTGGCAGGGCTCCTTAAGATTGTGGTTTGGGTAACATTCATCCCCCTGGCAGCTGAATTGAAATTAATTAATTAATTAATAGAAGGGAAGGTGACGGATCCTCTGATCTAATATTTATGCAGAAGAAGAAGCTCATGGACTGCAATCTCGAAGAACTATTAAAAAGCACCAGGGAAAACAGGCTCTTAAACAAACAGCCTATCTGTCAGCTCAGTCGATTTATACATCTGTTGTAGAAGCTTGGCAAATCATAATTTAGACACACATGTGTGAATGTTTCCCTGCAGGATCATCAGTCAAAAGGTTCATAGAGAAAGAGAGATCTTGAGATTCCTTTGCAGTTCTAAGAACCGCAGAGATCAGTTTGGCAAATAGTAGATACGTTACTGAGTTGGGCCAGAAGCAGAGGTGAAATCCAGCAGGTTCTGACAGGTTCTGGAGAACCGGTAGCAGAAATTTGGAGTAGTTTGGAGAACCAGTAAATACCACCTCTGACTGGCCCCACCCCCATCTATTCTCTGCCTCCCGAGTCCCAGCTGATTGGGAAGAAATGGGGATTTTGCAGTATCCTTCCCCTGCCACGCCCACCAAGCCATGCCATGCCCACCAAACCACACCCACAGAACCAGTAGTAAAAAAATTTGAATCCCACCACTGGCCAGAAGGTGGGTTTTTCTACAAAGTTCATTAGTTCCTGGGACATCTTGGTACTACTTGTTTTTTTCTGCCATACCACATCTACAAGTAGCATGCAGATAATTTCATGCTTCTCAAAATTTGAATTGCAAGTATGCACAACAAATTCCTACCAGCCTTCAAAGGTGCAGGTACTTTTCCTAAGTAGAAACATTTTTTTTTCCTAAGTAAAAATAAAGAAAAAGGGCAGAGAAGAGCAACCAAGATGATGAGGGGACTGGAGGCTAAAACATACGATGAACGGTTGCAGAAACTGGGCATGGCTAGTCTAGTGAAGAGAAGGACCAGGGGAGACATGATAGCATCTTCCAATATTTGAGGGGCTGTCTCAGAGAGGAAGGGGTCAAGCTATTTTCCAAAGCATCTGAAGGCCAGATAAGGAACAATGGATGCAAACTGATCAAGGAGAGATTCAACCTAAAAATAAGGAGAATATTTCTGACAGTTTGAACAATCAATCAATGGAACGACTTGCCTTCAGAAGTTGAGAGAAAAGTAAAGTATTTAGGGGTTATGTTGACAAATACAAATCTAAAACCGTTTCAAAATAACTATGTCCCCCGTGGGGGAGATATTAAACAGGATTTAGAGAGATGGCATCAATTGCATCTATCATTATGGGGTAGAATTTCTGTATTTAAGATGAATATTTTACCAAAGATGCTTTTTTTAAAAAAAAATTCAGATGTTATCAATACTTATAACCAATAACCCATTTAAACAATGGCAGAAGTATATTTCTAAGTTCATATGGCAAGGGAAAAAAACCCCAAGAATTAGATATAAGCTATTGCAAGATACTAAGGAAAGATGGGGGATTTGAGGTCTGCCAGATATGAAATTGTATTTTGATGCATGCTGTTTTGTTTTGTTTTTTAATTTGATTTATATGCCGCCCTTCTCCAGAGACTCAGGGCGGCTTACAATGCGTTAAGCAATAGCCTTCATTCTTTTGTATATTTTATACAAAGTCAGCTTATTGCTCCCACAAACTGGGTCCTCATTTCACCTACCTTAGAAAGGATGGAAGGCTGAGTCAACCTTGAGCCTTGGAGAGATTCGAACCAGCAGAAATTGCAGGCAGCTGTGTTAATAACAGGGTGCACTAAACCACTGTACTATCAAGGCTCTTTCTGTTTGACTTGGGCAAAAGAATGGGTGAGCCTCCAGAATAAGAGGTTATTTGAATTAGACTCGTTCTCTCTCTCTCTTCTCTGTCTCTTTCCCACTTCCCTGTCTCCCTCCAACCCAGTGGTAATGTAGGAAGTTAGCACCCACCCCTTTCCTGGAAGAGTGAAATATTTTAGGAAATATGAAAAAGGCAGAATATTATATTTCCCTGGGATAAGCATGTTTTGAAGCAGCTCCCATCTTCCTGCCCCCACCCTTTGTTAATGGGCCATTAAGGCCTGGGCCAGTCTATTCTACATAACAAAGATCTACCTCCTTCAGGCAGAGCCACAGTAGGAATTGTAGGAATCCAACAAAGATAGGATTAGCCCTCTACACAATAGCAGCAGAAACTCACCACATGTGACCTGGGAAGCACATGTGACCATCAGCCAGCAAGGCTAGCTAAGACCCCCACCCCCTGGGAGTCTGACAACCAATCAGGATACTCTTTCGGGGCCCCAAGAAATGCAGAGCCAGAGAGAGCATAAAACCTGGGGACTCACTGTATCTGCCCCTTTTCTGTTCAGGAACTCAAGCCATGTGATCCTGTCCACCATTAAACCATCTTTCCAAGCAGTCTCCATTTCTCCAGTGTCTTTTTCCCCACTTGGAGCAGAACCTAGAAGGATATTTCTTCCTACAGTGAAATCCAAATATTTTTACTACCGGTTCTGTGGGCGTGGCTTGGTGGACGTGGTGTGGCTTGGTGGGCGTGGCTTGGTGGGGTGGCAGGGGAAGGACACTGCAAAATCCCCATTCCCTCCCCACTCTGGGGCCAGCCAGAGGTTGTATTTGCCAGTTCTCCGAACTACTCAAAATTTCCGCTACTGGTTCTCCAGAAGCTGTCAGAACCTGCTGGACCCTTTTCCAACCCCCAAGAGTGTTGGCTGGGGATCTCTGTGCACAGCATTCCACTATGTAAATGTAACTCAATAATAAATAATGGTTAGTCTGGTAAAGAGCAACACGTGATGGAACAATGGAAGTCCATTTTGCAGTGTTCATTCTTGCTCCTGAAGAGTTCTTTGGAACGGAATGTTTGACTTTTACTGCACATTTATAATATCAATCAGAATAGACCTGGAAGGGACCTTGGAGGTCTTCTAGTCCAACCCCTGCTCAAGCAGAAGACTCTATGCCTTTCCAGACAAATGGTTGTCCAGTCTCTTCTTAAAAAACCTCCAGTGATGGAGCACCTACAACTTCTGAAGGCAAGCTTGTCCTCACTGTTAGGAAGCTTCTCCTTAATTCCAGGTTGCTTCTTTCTTTGGTTAGTTTCCATGCTTTGTTTCTTAACCTGCCTTCAGGTGGTTTTTTTTTTTTTTTAATTTGATTTATATGCCTCCCTTCTCGGGAGACTCAGGGCAGCTTACAGTGCATTAAGCAATAGCCTTCATCCTTTTGTATATTTATACAAAGTCAGCTTATTGCCCCCACAAACTGGGTCCTCAATTTACCTACCTTAGAAAGGATGGAAGGCTGAGTCAACCTTGAGCCTGGCGAGATTCGAACCTGCAGTAATTGCAGGCAGCTGGTCTTAATAACAAGGTGCTTTAGACCACTGTACTACCAAGGCTCCAAGGTTTTGGAAAATAAGTTGACCCTCTTGAATTGAATTAAAATCAAAGATCTGTTCCCAGACTTCAAAAAATCCTAATTAGCAGCTTAATGTTCTCTCAACTGTTTAATGCCTTTTCAACAGCTATTTTACAGGAGCAAATATAAAAATGTCCATATGAGTTAAGGCTGTGTCTTCATGGACAAGAACACATTAAACCAATAGCCCATGTTCTTTTAGATTGTATTCTCTGTAAAAATTCCAACATCCACTTCATAACTCCCTGTTTGGGGAACTACCTATACAATTCTGACTTATGGTAAGGCCAGTATGATGTACTACCCTAAAAGTGGCACAATGTTGACATGTCACCTGTGAGTTGCTTTGATTCAGTGTTAACTCCTCACAACTGTGTGGACAAATTCTTGATGAGATTTCAGAACTTCCCTTGTTTGAGAGAGAGTGACTGGCCCAAGATCAGCCAGTTGGCTTCATGCCTAAAATGGAATTAGAACTCACACTCTCCTGATTTCTAGTCTGGTGTCTTAATTGCTACACTAAACTGGCTCTCAGTGTCGATATGCTTGTAAAATTCAGCATATCTCAATTATCTTTCAGTTTTAGTTACAATTCCATCCTTGCATTTGTTTTACTCAGAAGAGAAATTGGACATTGATTATGGTACATTTCAGAATTCTGGTCAGCAACCACAATAAAGAATTAATTGCAAAATCAGTGAAGAACTAAGTCAAAGATCTCACTTCAACTCTAATTGAATACCCCACCCCTCAACTATCTTGGCAATTTCTTGTTAATTTTAATGTACTTCTTGTTTTATTGCTTTACTGTTTGAATCTTTTATACTATAATTTTATTGGATTGCAAGATGCAAGTGCATCAACAAGGTGGGTGGCAAATAAATTTAATGAAAAATTAAATAACATTAATTTGGACTGAGTTGTGGATTGGACTTTATTGATTGTCTAAAATTGTATCCTTAATTCCTCTCTCTCCTTTCCTCCCCTTAAATAAATATATATTTTGTGTGTATATACATACATATGGTTAAAATTCTCTAACAGGCTTTAAAATATTTCTGCTGTTCATGGATTCCCATTTTCTTAAATAAAGGAACATATCTGTCAAAATAAATAAAGGAACATTAAAAAAATTGTAAGCAATCTAGTCAGTTATTTTTAACATGAAAATTTATCTCCAACATACAGCAAGTAAAGAGGGTGGGGGGGAGTTTCTAAAAGCTGTATCCAGCTGTATCTGAAGAGGGAGGGAGGAAGATACCTTAACAAAATCTTGTCAGTTCCATTGATACTGTAGATAGAGAGAAAGATGGATGGATGGATGGATGGAAGGAAGGAAGGAAGGAAGGAAAGAAGGAAGGAAGGAAGGAAGGAAGGAAGGAAGGAAGGAAGGAAGGAAGGAAGGAAGGAAGGAAGGAAGAAAGGAAGGAAGGAAAGAAGGAAGGAAGGAAGGAAGGAAGGAAGGAAGGAAGGAATCTTAAAATCTTATCAGTTCCATTGATACTGTGGTTAGATGATGATGAGATAGCTAGCTAGCTAGCTAGCTAGATGATAGATAGATAGATAGATAGATAGATAGATAGATAGATAGATAGATAGATAGATAGGCAGGCAGGCAGGCAGGCAGGCAGACAGACAGACAGACAGACAGATGAAGGGAGGGAGGGAGGGAGGAAGATATCTTAACAAAATCGTCAGTTCCATTGATATTGTGGATAGATGATGATGATAGATAGATAGATAGATAGATAGATAGATAGATAGATAGATAGATAGACAGACAGACAGACAGACAGATAGACAGATGAAGGGAGGGAGGGAGGGAGAGAGGGAGGGAGGGAGGAAGGAATCTTAAAATCTTATCAGTTCCATTGATACTGTGGAAAGGATGATGAGATAGATAGATAGATAGATAGATAGATAGATAGATAGATAGATAGATAGATAGATAGATAGATAGATAGACAGACAGACAGACAGACAGACAGACAGACAGACAGAAAGATGAAGGGAGGGAGGGAGGGAAGCAGGAAGGAAGGGCAGGAAGGAAGACATTTTAACAAAATTTTGGTCAGTTCCATTGATATTGTAGATCGGGGTGTCAAACACACGGCCCACAGGCCGGATGCATCACGCACTGGCCAAGCCACCCCCATTTTAATTAAAGGGTGGAAAAGTCTCAACATGTCATGTGACGACAACTTGACGACGCGAGTTTGACACCCCTGTTGTAGATAGAACTAAGCCTCAGCACCTTCCCATAAAACTGAATACAATTTCAATAAGTGTGCAACACTGTTGTGAGTTGTGAATAATCAAATACAACCATTACAGGCTTTTGGAACAAATTATCACACTTTCACCTGTTGACTGCTTGACCTGCTTTCTAGTTTTCCCTCTTTCCTCTCTGTCTTATTTATATCTCCACAGTAGGTCATAAAAGTCGTGTTTCCTATAACAGCTAATTCAATTCATAGGGTGCCCCTTTCACAGACACAAGCGTTACACAGCAGCTTTTCAAGGTTTTATTGGGTACCTTTTCCATCCAATATGATAACTTTTAATGGAAGCAGCCATGCGGTAAATGTTTAAACTGATGAAACCGAGGTCAATATAATCTATCTCAGACTGGAAAGAACAGGAAAGCTAGACAAAAGCTGAGTTCTTGAGCTATATTGGATAGCGGATTGCTTTATTTATTTATTATTATTTATTTATTATTCGAATTTCTATACCGCCCTTCTCCTTTCGGACTCAGGGCGGTGAACAGCCAAAATAAAAACATTTATACATAAATACGATTAAAAACAGATTTAAAATAATTAAATTTGGCCCATAGTTTAAAATTTATCAATTTAAAATCCATATCAAAATTTAAAACCAACCATAAAATCATAAAATCAAGAGAGACAGGCTAACTGAAAGAGATGAGTTTTTAGGGCCCGATGAAAAGTCCGGAGGTCGGAGATCACTCGTATCTCTGGGGGAAGATTGTTCCAAAGGGTAGGTGCCACCACAGAGAAGGCTCTCCTCCTGGGGGTCGCCAGCCGGCATTGTCTAGCCGACGGCACCCTGAGGAGGCCCTCTCTGTGGGAGTGAACTGGCCGGTGGGAGGCTATTGGTGGCAGAAGGTGGTCCTGTAAGTACCCTGGCCCTAAGCCATGGAGTGCTTTAAAGGTGATCACCAACACCTTGAAGCGCACCCGGAAGTCCACCGGAAGCCAATGCAGCAGGAGAGGAGTCACATGGGAGCGCCCAGTCGCTTTATGAATGTCTTTTCATTATTGGGCGGATGTATGCAGGATCAAGAAGGACACGGTGGCTCAGTGGCTAAGATGCCGAGCTTGTCGATCGAAAGGTCGGCAGTTCAGCGGTTTGAATTCCTGGTGCCGCGTAATGGGGTGAGCTCCCGTTACTTGTCCCAGCTTCTGCCAACCTGGCAGTTCGAAAGCACGTAAAAAATGCAAGTAGAAAAAAATAGGGACCACCTTTGGTGGGAAGGTAACAGCACTCAGTGTACCTTTGGCGTTGAGTCATGCCGGCCACATGACCACGGAGACGTCTTCGGACAGCGCTGGCTCTTCGGCTTTGAAATGGAGATTAGCACCGCCCCCTAGAGTCAGGAACAACTAGCACATATGTGTGAGGGGAACCTTTACCTTTACTTTTATGCAGGATCAAGTTTGTTTCTGAGAAAGGGTGATTGGAGGGTAACTGAAAAGAAAACCTCCTTATCACCTTGTGTTGTTCTTTCATCAGGGGAATCAATCGATACATTGATCTGAAAATTGTTTAAAAAGAAAGTTGGGAATTAGAAGAAAGGTTGATCCAATTCCAATCAATCATTACATTTTGAAGAGTGGGGAGAGGGTCTGAGCTTGCTTGTTTTCCTGCAGACATTGTTTTCCTGCAGACATTTCATTACCTACCCTAACTAGGTAACATCATCAGTGCTGTTGGCTGTAAGGAGTGATGTTTGCTGTTGGCTGTAAGGAGTGTTGTTTGCTGTCAGTTTATATTGTGGTGAGTTGCCTGTCTGTGTGGCTGGGGGCAGTCTTAGATATTCTATTCTGATGATGATGAAGTTACACTCTTGCACAGTTTCATTACCTGCAAGAAAACAAGCAAGCTTAGAGAGCACGAAGGATCCCTCATTTCAACTCTGAGCTACAAATATTCTCCTTTATTTTGAAGAGTATCAAGCCAAACATCTCCTGGAGGCCAATATTTGGAAGATGAATTTAACAACAACTGTTCACCTGTGTTCCTAAAAAGAAAGAAAGGAAGGAAGGAAGGAAGGAAGGAAGGAAGGAAGGAAGGAAGGAAGGAAGGAAGGAAGGAAGGAAGGAAGGAAAGGAAAGGAAAGGAAAGGAAAGGAAAGGAAAGGAAAGGAAATCAGTTCTTCTGGATGGTGGTTGTATTTCGTCTATGGGATGGGTTTGGGTTTGAATCTGGTGAGGATGATTGGTGGTGGTCTCATGTGTTATCTTGGGTGACACCACCACCAATCATCCTCACCAGATTCAAACCCAAACCCATCCCATAGACGAAATACAACCACCATCCAGAAGCCAGGCCACGGTGGCATCACCAGCTGCTGCGCCCCCCTCCAATCCCCACACAAAGCAAACTGACACACGCCATGAACACATGGCAAGACCTCAAACTTGGAGCCAAACCAAAACCTGGGATGTGGCATCACAGCCATCTGCTCTAAACATTACATCAAAAAACTCAGGATAGATGAGGAAATAGTTAAAGACACCATGATCGCTTGGGGAAAAAATTTTGGGTACCCAATATACTTGGACAAATGGCAAGAGATTTGGTGGGATAATATGAAATTAGTAGTATCCACGGCTTATAAGGAAAACATCTATAAGATGATATATACAAGTAGGTTTAGTTTGGGACAAATTTTATAATTGGTTAGAAAAGAGGAATTTATAACCCACATTAGATGAGGACTGAGATTGGAAGAGAAATATATACTATATAAGACAAGTGTGGTCGGATAGACCTAAGGGATGCTTTAAGAGATATAAGATGTTCTGCTTTCTCCGGAATATAATTTAGAGTTATAGTACCGAATACGTGTGTACTAGGGTACTATATGGAAGTTCATATATTTATTGTTGTATTGTTATGTTTGTCACTTTATGTTGTTTGTCTTTTCTTTTTAAACGAAATGTAAATAAAGATTATTTTAAAAAAAAATTAAAAAAAAAAGATGATATATAGATGGCACCTACCCCCCAATAGATTAGCAAAAATGTTCCCGGGGCATGTGGCAGAATGTTGGAAATGCGGGTGGGAACATGGCACCTATTACCATCAGTGGTGGACGTGTCCGAAAGCAACGGAATTTTGGGGGAAAATAAAAAAATGGCTCAATGAGATTTTAATGGTAAAAATAGATTGGAGACCAGAGGCATGCCTGCTCGGGTCCAAGCCGGAAAATATAAAAAAAGGATTTGTGGTATTTGGCTTTACATATCATCACAGTGGCGAGATTGACATATGCCCAGCTCTGGAAAAACCAGAATATCCCAACAGAAGAGGCTATTATTAAAAAAAATCTTAGAATGTGCGGAAGCTGATACACTAACCAAAAAATTAAAGGAGAGAGAGCAAACACAGGGAGGTTTAGCTTGGGATAAATTTTATAAATGGCTAGAAAAGAGGAAAGTACAACCCATATTAGAGGAGGAATGATATTTAATGAGAAACCTATCCTATATAAGATAAGTGAGGTTGGATAGACCTAATTGATATATTAAGGCATGTAAGTTGTTTTGTCTTCCCCGGATTATAATGTAGAGATATAGTACCGAATATTTGTGTATTAAGGTACTGCAAAGAAGCAAGGAAGTATGTTTGTTTATTGTTGTTTTGTTTTTTTTGTGTTATCTTTTTATGATGCGTTGTTTCTACGTTTTTTAACGAAAAATGTAAATAAAGATTATTTTTTAAAAAAAAACCTCAGGATCTCACAACACTAGAACTCAGGATGTTAACATACAGCCCATCACCCAGGTCGTTAAAACACAAAAGACTAATGGGCGTATGTCAAGGACCTTACCCACACAGGATGTTACGAAACAGCTGACTAATCTGCAAACATCAACTCCATCAACCAATCAAGATGTAACAACACAGGCAACCAACCCGCTCGCAGCAACAAAGCCAGCACCCCACACCTCCCCACCAGTATTTATAGAGAGACGGCAGCTCCGATCATGCTTTCCTCGCACAGGTTTCCTCGAAGCCAAAGACACCAGCCTGAAGATGACGAGTGGGACCTCGTCGAAACGTCGCCAAGATACTCTCAATCATATATGGGAAAAGACCCGAATACACCAAAACTTGCATACCTGTACCGGTGAAAATCTACAATTTATATTTTGCTGATATAAAATGGTATAAAAATTGGTATAAAATGGTTTGTCGTGAATGCGACTGCTTGAGGGCTCCTGGATTGGAGATGAAAAGCAAAAGACACTTTACTAGTCAATCAAACTGAATGTTGTTCAAATTATCTTCTTTTGATTCTGCCTACAACAGGTTGAATCATTGCCTTATCCTTTATTTGTTAAATGTTCTAATTGTTTCTATTTGCTTAGGGGAATTTTTCTAATTTTTTATAAATCTTTATGCAAAAAAAATAAAGTGACATTTTTGATCCAGATCTATTTGGTAGAAATGATTTCTGCATTGGGAAGGCTATTCATTCATTCTGTCTGTCTGTCTGTCTGTCTGTCTGTCTATCTATCATCTATCTCTACCTATCATCCATCTGATTGTCTGTCTGTCTATCATCTATCTCTACCTATCATCCATCTGTCTGTCTGTCTGTCTATCATCTATCTCTACCTATCATCCATCTCTCTGTCTGTCTGTCTGTCTGTCTATCTGTCTGTCTGTCTATCATCTATCTCTACCTATCATCCATCTGTCTGTCTGTCTATCTATCATTTATCTCTACCTATCATCCATCGATCTATCTTTGTCTGTCTATCATCTAACTCTACCTATCATCCATCCGTCTGTCTGTCTGTCTGTCTCTCTGTCTGTCTGTCTGTCTGTCTGTCTTTTATTATCTATAATTTATCACCTATCAATCTTATACAGCTAGTAAAACTGTAAAACTTGGCCCCAAAAATGAGATGACAAGTCTAATTCAGCATCCCATCCTAAGGTTAAAAAAATATTTGTGGTTGGGGTTTTTTTTTCTGTTTCACTGATGAAAAATTTCATCTATTTTGATTGTTTCTCATTTCCCCCCCCCCAAAAAAAAAACCATAGCCGAGCAAACATTTGACTGTCTGCCCCATAATTCTTAACTCCTTTTGAATGAAGTAAAAAGACAGCTGGAAGATTTGTCTCTGCATTGTCCGCCTTACGCTTTCTAAGCCTCTTAGATTCTATTAAAATGGCAATTTGCAAACTTATTTTAGGATAAACATTTTGTACGAAGTCACATGGGAAATGTTAGTTGGTTTCTCTATTGTTCCTTAAGTTTCCTGGATGACTTCCTCCATTTTCCCTCCTGTTTTTATGAGAATATAATTTAGCCTTGTAGATCTCAGGTACACTGTGAAATTGTTCACTGTTTCTTTTCATTGCTGGATCGTTATTGTTGTTGTTTAGCCTCAGTTGTGTTTGTCGTCCTCTTGGGTCTGGATGCATGATTCCTGGTTTTAACATGGATATTCTTTTTAGGAGACTAAATAAGCAATATATCACTTTGGCAGTTCCTAAGGTTCTTTCTGTTCCATATTCTTCCTGTTCTTCTTGAAGATACTTTCTGTCTCCATCTTCTGAGAAAGAGATGCTTCCAGAAGCTTGGTCCCTGACCAAGAACTGCTGTATGGCACCAAAACTATACCTGGCAATTACGTTCGGATTGTACTGCAACTAACTTTGGGTCCTGCCTGGAAAAGAAAGAACCAGGAGTTCTAGCAGCTGTTGCACTGTGGAGTACTGCCAAGTTCCGTCACCATAGCAACAGCATCAGCACCATCCACATCCTCCTCCTCCTCCTCCTTCTCCTCCTCCTCTTTAGCATCATCAGTATCAGGAAAAGCAGCAGCAGTCCTGGTAGGAGCCAGAGGCTGCATTGGCTGCATTTTTACAAATTGGCTTTGTCGGACTGCTCAGCCGCTACAACCGAGAGATGCAGCACTCACTACTCTGTCATTTTCTGGGAGATGGACAGATAGAAAAGGAGGGAGAAAGAAAGAGATGAGAAGAGTGCACTGCAGAGGAGCCAAAGGATACCCAGGTAAATATCCCAACCTCCTCATTTCTGTCCACCAATCTCTAGCCCTTGGTTGCATTGGAATTATTGATGTATCTTTTTGATTGCAAATATCTTTAAAACAAATAATAATTTTTCCCTATCAGCAATGCCTGCTTCCTCTCTCCTCCTCCTTTCTTTCTTTCTTTCTTTTTTTTAAAGAGAAGCTTCTGTTTTTCCTCCTTTATCAGCAACTGAGGGGGGAGAAAATTCACATATGTTCAAAAAGCAAAAAGAAAAAAGCTTCATCAAATGTTGATATCTGTTGTCGAAGGGAGATGCTTCGGAAGAGATACAGCAATTGTACACCGAGAAGGTGAAAAAGATGCTGGCAGAGTTTATTCGGAATAAAAAGTGAGCAGTTGCTTAGATAAGAGGCTGACATAGCAGCAGATAATCTTCTTAAACACACACACATACAGAGAGAGAGAGGGGGATATTGCTACACTTTGGCAGAACATCTGTCAGAGTGATTTACTTGACATTGACTCAGATCTGTTTGTGTCTCCCTGTCTCTGTGTTGTTGGTGTGTATGTTAAGTCCTGTATACTGTGTGCAATGCCAAAAGGTTACATATTGGGAAAATAAGGGGGGGGGAAAGCTAAGATGGAATTGTGTGTGTGTGTGGTGGTGGGTGAGCTCATAAAAGCCTGTGTTATCAAAACATTGGGTTACACAGTTGATGTCTTATCATGCGTCAGAGTATTGGATCACCTAAGGTAGTATTAGATACACAGAGAGGCAGCCTCTTTCTCCAAGGTTCGCGGATTCTCTTCAGCTTTTCCAGCTCTGATGTTTCAGCAACAGAAATCGATAGCAAGAGAGATCGCTTTGCAAGCTTCTCTCTAACAAAACATGTGCAACCTGACTTGAGCCGAAGATATTGTTCGGTCTAGTGTGTCTCAGAGAATGGGCACTCTTGCGTGCCCACTGCCCAGAATCTTCAGGTCAGGGATGAATTCACTTCGGATTTTTTGGGGGGGAACAGGGGACTAAAGCGGACCACAATATTATACACCTTTAAATTGGGAGTCGATCCTGGTTACAACACTGGGACTTAGTTGGGGTGAGCAAGTCCACGATTCTGCAGCAAATCCAGTTGCGCGTCCAATCTAAGTTGAAAGAAGCTAAGTTGAAAGAAGCGTTATTAGTTGCATTTTTCCTAAATATAAGTTGTGCATTAAGAGCCACAATCACACCATCACACACCATCACACACCATCACACACCATCACACCATCACACCCAATCACACACTTGTCTGTGCTCCTATGATCCAATCAATCAATCAATCAATCAATCAATCAATCAATCAATCAGAATAGAAATGGAAGGGACTTTGGAGGTTTTCTAGTTCAACCTCCTGCTCAAGGAGCAGATCCAATACTTCCAGTCAAGTGGCTGTCTTGACTCTTCAGTTCAGGGATGAATTCAGTTCATATTTTTTTGGAACAGGGGACTAAAGTGGACCACAATATTATATGAACTTTAAATTTGGGGGTAAATCCTTGTGACAACACTTGGATTTATTTGGAATGAGGAAATCCATGATTCTGCAGCAAATCCAGTGCGTCCAATATAAATTGGAAGAAGCACTATTAGTTGCATTTTTTCCCTAAATATTACTTATGCATTAAGATCCACAATCACACCATCTTTTGTCTGTGCTTCTATGATCTAATCAACCAACCAACCAACCAACCAACCAATCAATCAGAATAGAGTTGGAAGGGACTTTGGAGGTCTTCTAATCCAATCCTCTTCTCAAGCAGGAAACCCTATACCATTTGAGACAAGTGGTTGTCTTCTTAAAAGCCTCCAGTGATGAAACACCCAAAACTTCTGAAGGCAAGTTGTTCCATTTGTTAATTGTTCTCACTGTTAGGAAATTTCTCCTTCAATTCCAGGTTGTTTCTCTCCTTAATTAGTTTCCATCCCTTGTTTCTTGTCTTGCCTTCTGGTGCTTTGGAAAATAAGTTGACTCCTCTCTTCTTTGCGGCAGCCTCTCAAATATCCACCAGCCACAATTCTAGAACTTCTACACTTCTAATTTTGCTCCTGACTTGAATGGCTTCTTCTTTTCTTACGTGTAAACTGCTTGATCATTTGTATTAACAAGTCTAGAATTGAAAAAAAGCTGAAAGGGGAATTTAGGTCATTGAATTGTGCCACCAGTTAAGGCAAGTATTTCAATCCGATCTCAGTTTGAACATACTCCAGGCAGAGAACCCGTAACAAGTAGCTCTTGACTAACAACCATTCATTTAATGACTGTTCAGAATTACTACAGGACTGAAGAAAGAGACTCATGACTGATGCTTTCACTTACAACTGTTGCAATAACTCTAGCCATGCAATCAAAATTCACCCATTGGCACGTATTTATGATGGTAGCAGCATCCTGAGATCACATGATTGTTATTTGAAAATTTCCCAGCAGACTTCCAACAAGCAAAGTCAATGGAGGAAGCCAAATTCGTTTAACGACCATAGCAAAATAAAAGTCATAAAACTGGGCACGATTCAATGAACCACTGCCTTCCTTAGCAAAGGAAATTCTGGGCCCAGTCATAAGTTGATGACTACTTGTGTCAATGGCAAAAAAGGAAGGTTCTACTTTTAGGCAAGAAAAACAAAATGCACAGGTACAGTATAGGTGGTACCTTTCTCAATACTAGTAGCTGTGAAAGGGATCTTGGAGTCCAGTGGACAACCATTTAAATATGAGCCAGCTGTGGGCAGCAGCTGCCAAAAAAGCCAACACAGTTCTAGGCTGCATAAACAGAGGGATAGAATCAAGATCACGTGAAGTGTTAAGACCACTTTATAATGCCTTGGTAAGGCCACACTTAGAATCCTGCATTCAGTTTTGGTCACCACGATGTAAATAAGATGTTGAGACTCTAGAAAGAGTGCAGAGAAGAGCAACAAAGATGATTAGGGGACTGGAGGCTAAAACGTATGAAGAACAGTTGGTGGAATTGGGTATGTCTAGTCTTATGAAAAGAAGGACTAGGGGTGACATGATATCAGTCTTCCAATATCTCAGGGGCTGCCACAAAGAAGAGGGAGTCAAGCTATTCTCCAAAGCACCTGAAGTCAGGACAAGAAGCAATGGATGGAAACTAATCAAAGAGAGAATAAACTTTTAATCAGTGGAACAACTTGCCTCCAGAAGTTGTAAGTGCTCCAACACTGGAAGTTTTTAAGATGAGATTGGATAACCATTTGTCTGAAATGGTATAGGGTTTCCTGCCTAAGCAGGGGGTTGGACTAGAAGACCTCCAAGGTCCCTTCCAACTTCTATTCTATTCTATTCTATTCTATTCTATTCTATTCTATTCTATTCTATTCTATTCTATTCTATTCTATTCTATTCTATTCCATTCCATTCCATTCCTATCCTATCCTATCCTATCCTATCCTATCCTATCCTATCCTATCCTATCCTATCCTATTCTGCATTCCTATTCTGCATTCCTATTCTATTCTATTCTATTCTATTCTATTCTATTCTATTCTATTCTATTCTATTCTATTCTATTCTATTCTATTCTATTCTATTCTATTCTATTGGACCTGTATTCCAGGTAACCTGAGTTATTTCACAATATATTATTAGTTATACTTAAGGAGTCAAAGTTGAAAAATTCCCAGAGAAGTTGGATATTACTTTTAAATTCTACCTAAAAACATTGAACTTACCGGGCCTTAAAAATCAATGAAATCCAGAGAAAAATAAGATGGAGAATATTCTGCTGCGTTTAGGAATGCACTCCAATTTTTGCTGCCTCCCTGTGTGCAACTGCCACTTATAATCCTACCTTCATGATACCTACCAACAAATGGCAAGAGATTGGGTTTTTATTCAAATTTAGGATTATATAGCAGGTAAAAATAATGTATAATAGTTAAAGAATACAATCTGTGGGAGATTACCAGGATGAGCCTGAGGGAGGGGTCAAAGACCTTATCAGTCTCAAGTCCTTTCATGCTCACAAGAGATCTAAATCCAGTCCTTTGGATTTGACTTTGACTTTTATCTACCGCCAATTTGTGTTCACCGTTAGTAGGTCAGATTCTTGTAGAGAGCTTAAACCTGCGATACATTTTTATTCCCATTTGAACTATTTGGATCTTCTGATTTCCCCGGCACTTGACTGAACTTGTGTTAGCGTGTGTGTGTGCATCAGGGGTGGGTTCTACTTACCTTTACTACCGGTTCGCAACAGGATTGCGCGCGCACGCTGGCTTCTGCGCATGCACAGATTGGTGATGACGACATCCGGGACAGTGGGCGGGGCCTCCCGCTGGTTTTACTACCGGTTCTTGCGAACTGGTCCAAACCGGGGGCAACTCACCACTGGTGTGCATGTGTGTTTGTAGATAACGTTCTTGCCTACAGTACGTGTGACTTTTAGAGAATGGAATAAATTGATAATGTTCCATTTCTCCTGTGTGATACATTTTAGGATAAAAGGGACAGTCATTATGAGTTAACACTCTCCTCTTTTTCTCTCGGTGTGTAAGTTGGAGGGGCCAGTGGTCTTTTCTAGGTCATATACATAGATAAAATCAAAGGCTTCACAGGAACCAGGATGCTATCTCTTGCTGTGAGCTTTGGGAAAATTATCATTTAAATTGTGGTGGTAGCTCCTAGCTTCTGAAAACCAAAGACAGACTAATCTTGACCTACTAAACTGGATTTCATGACAATGTTGATAAGTAAAGATGAATCTCTTTCTGAGTTGATCAAAACTGTTCTTGAAAATAGCAGCCATGGCTGCATCTATTGTGAAAAATCCTTGCACTGTTTTAGATCTGGCAGCTCTATGTGCCCAACATTTTTTTTTTTAAATTTGATTTATATGCCGCCCTTCTCCGGAGACTCAGGGTGGCTTACAATGTGCTAAGCAATAGCCTTCATCCTTTTGTATATTTATACAAAGTCAGTTTATTGCCCCCACAAACTGTGTCCTCATTTTACCTACCTTAGAAAGGATGGAAGGCTGAGTCAACCTTGAGCCTTGAACCTTGAACTTACAGTAATTGCAGACAGCTGGTCTTAATAACAGGGTGCTTTAGACCACTGTACTACCAAGGCATTAACACTTAGAACGTAGAACATAGAATAACAGAGTTGAAAGGGACCTCGGATATCTTCTAGTCCAATCCCCTGTTCAAGCTGGAGACCCTACACCATTTCAGACAAAAATCTGTCCAATCTATTTTTGAAATCCTCCAGTGTTGGGGCACCCACAACTTCTGAAGGCAAGCCATTCCAGTGATTACTTGTTCTGTCATTAATTAATTAATAATTAATTGTTCTAAATTTCTAGGTTTACTTTCCATTTTCGAGAGCTAATTATGCAAAAGTTATCTCCTCCTCCTCTTCCTCCTTCCTTCTACATGGTTCACAAGGAAATTCTGAGTCCTGTTGGAGAAGGGCGGTATACAAATTGAAACAAACAAACAAACAAACAAACAAATAAATGAATAAATTAGCAGTTTTCAACAACTTTTAATTTTAAAAAATCAGGAACTGAACTAAAGGCTAAAACATAGAAAGAACAGTTGCAAGAATTGGGTGTGTCTAGTTTAATGAAAAGAAGACATGATAGCAACGTTCCAATATTTTAGGGGCTGCCACAAAGGACAGGGGGAGAGCCTATTCTCCAAAGCACCTGAAGGCAGGACAAGAAGCAAAGGATGGAAGCTAATCAAGGAGAGAAGCAACCTAGAACGAAGGAGAAATTTCCTGACAGTTACAACAATTAATCAGTGGAACAACTTGAGTCCAGATGTTGTAGGTGCTCCAAAACTGAAGGTTTTTAAGAAGAGGTTGGACAACCATTTGTCTGAAATGGTGTAGGGCAGGGGTCTGCAACCTTAAACACTCAAAGAGCCATTTGGACCCGTTTCCCACAGAAAAGAAAACACCGGGAGCCACAAAACCCTTCCCGTGCCTGACTATTTCTTGAGCGGCCATAAAACTAGCATATTTAGTTGAATTAAATGTTCTGTTTTCTTCTGAAACTTTTCTTTTCTTGGATTTATCCATGGTGGACCTACCGGGGGTTGAAAAGCTCAATAAATCGTGTGTTGGTGGGTGTCGCACATTGGCAGTTGTGACACATATTTTGAATGACAGGGAGCCGCAGCAGAGGGGTGAAAGAGCCACATGTGGCTCCAGAGCTACAGGTTGCTGACCCCTGGTGTAGGGTGTCCTGCTTGAGTGGGAAGCTGGACTAGAAGATCTCCAAGGTCCCTTCCGACTTTCTTATTCTGTTATTCTGATAGGCCTATAAGACAGGAGTTAAGTTTAGATACTTGCAGTCTGACTTCTCCTGGCTTGTTCTGCCTGCATCAATTTAGGATGTTGGAAATCCCTTCATTTGTTATTGGCAGAATTGGTCGCGGTGTCTTGCTCCACTAAATAGCAGAGTCGTCCCAGGTCCGGAGCAGATTGACAGACTTCTAGGGAGCTCTCGCCCTTCGCACCCCAGAATTTCTCCTAGGGCACTTGGGGAGCTCTACCTTCACCTGTCGGCTCTCCTCTCTCCCCTTTGCCCAGGGAGAAAGTTTCCAAGCCGCCAGACAGCTGTTTTTCAGCTGTTCTGGCGGCTTTTACGATGCTGGGGATCGGGCGCTCACGGAGGAGCATCTGCGACACGCGCGGAGCAAACCAGGGAAACATCGTAATCCTGTGTTGTGTTGCCTGGGATAAAAAAACAACATGGCTGCTTCAGTTTGAGAAACACAAAACTCCACATTCACAATACGTTTTTGAAGGGGTTCATTACTCTAAGCCAAATCTATATTTTCTTTTCAAAACTCTTTTCAAAAGAGATGAGTTTTCTTCTAAATATAGATACCCCAAAACCAAAATGGAACAAAAGGCAGCTATTAGGAAGGGCGACTTCCTTGTTAACGCTGTTAATGCTTGTCTTTGTGTTTTTCTTCGGTTGATTAGTTTAGCATAATGAAATAACATTAAGAAGGCGAATGGTTTCTATTGAAGGAAAGAGAATGAATGGGATCGTGTTGTAGACCTTTGGATCTGGACCTCTGGAAGTTGGATCCATGGACATTCTCAGGAAGGCAGGGGAGGGAGGGAGGGAGGGAGGGAGGGAGGGAGGGAGGAAGGAAGGAAGGAAGGAAATGGAAAGAAGGAAGGAAGGAAAGAAGGAAGGATGCAGGAAGGAGAAGAAAGGAAGGAAGGAGATTGAAAGAAGGAAGGAAGGAGATGGAAGGAAGGAAGGAAGGAAGGAAGGAAGGAAGGAAGGAAGGAAGGAAGGAAGGAAGGAAGGAAGGAAGGAAGGAAGGAAGGCTATACAAGGCTTCATACATTTCCCTTTGATTGAGTTTAGGCAGAAATGCCAGGGGGAGGAAGGATTATTTCTCCCTAAGAAACTAGCTAAAATGCAAGTGTTAAACATTCCTCTATATGTTCATGTTTCATTTGAATGGGAAGTTTTAAGGGCTTTATTGCAGAACGAGAAATATGAACTTCAGAAGGGCATGTTGTAGGAAGCTTGCCTTGAATTAAAAAGATCAAATCTGGGCCTGAGAAGAATATATGATGCAGCCTTCCCCAAAATGTGGCTTCTTACTGTCTCTAAAATTTTCTCACAATTAGGGAGAGGTAAAAGGTAACCCTATGATTTCAGTGTCTTGGGAAAACGCTCTGAGCAACTATTCCAGGAAGAGCTATCCTTCCTTCCTTCCTTCCTTCCTTCCTTCCTTCCTTCCTTCCTTCCTTCCTTCCTTCCTTCCTTCCTCCCTCCCTCCCTCCCTCCCTCCCCCTTCTCCTTCCCCTTCCCCTTTCCTCTTCCTTTATCCTTTTCCTTTCCATTTTCTCAGTTGCACTAATGTGCAGACTGAAAGTTTCCTGCTCAGTTCCCATCATTTCTTCAACTTTGACCCCCAATATTCTTTTCTTTTTCTATCTCAGTAATTCAGGATAAAAAGGTAATGGAAGAACTGGATCTCCATAATTGTCCAACCATTGCAATTTGCTTGGTAACTAAAAAGAAAGGTGGGATGAGATGAGAGAGAGGGGGAAGAGGGAAAGAGGGAGGGAGAGAGGGAAAGAGGGAAAGAGAAAGAGAGGGAGGGAGAGAGAGAGAGGGAGGGAGAGGGAGGGAGGGAAAGAGAGAGAGAGAGAGAGGGAGAGGGAGGGAGGGAAAGAGAGAGAGAGAGAGAGAGAGAGAGAGAGAGAGAGAGAGAGAGAGAGAGAGAGAGGAGAAGGGGAAAAACTTTTAACAAGGGCGGCCTGCATGTGGCATTCCAGGTATCGCTGGGCTATGATTCCCAACATTCCTTAGCTGAGTAGAACTTCTGGAAGTTGTAGTTCAGCAATGTCTGAAATATGAAAGGGACTAACTCTACCACAATTTCTTGAGTATCTCCAAAGGTTTTATTGTTGGGAAGGTGGAATTATCTTGCGGGACTTGATCTAACTAACCTCCTCATCTGTCCTTATATTTGATAGTTTTTGGGTAACTTAAGAACCGAAGAATACGCCCATCCCTACCGATCAGTGAAAGCTAAAGAGAAATGCTGCCATTGACTTTTGGTCGCAGGAATTCTAGAATATTGAATCCTTTTTATTGACCATTATAGGAAACAGAATGCTGTGGCTGTGAGTACCATCATCTTGGTCCGATCGAGATGTTCCATCGTTGACCATCGGGGGTGAGGTGTTACCCCCGGTGGATAGGGCTCGCAACTTGAGTGTCCTCCTGGATTCACGGTTGTCTCTGGAAGATCATGTAGCGACCGTGACCAGGGGGGCAATTGCCCAGGTTCGCCTTGTGCGCCAGCTGTGCCCTTACTTGGACCAAGATGCCCTACGCATCATTACTCATGCGCTGGTCACCTCCCGTCTTGACTACTGCAATGCTCTCTACCTAGGGCTGCCCTTGAAAACCACTCGAAGGCTTCAGCTGGTGCAGAATGCAGCCGCGCGGATTGTGATGGGAGCATCCCGACACTCCCATGTTACACCCCTCCTGCGCGACTTGCATTGGTTACCGGTTGCCCTTCGGGTGAGGTTCAAGGTGCTGGTTATCACCTACAAAGCCCTTCATGGCCTAGGCCCGGGATATTTGTTGGACCCACTGCAGCCAGCGACAATCCCCAATCGCCCGGTGCGTTCCCAGAGACAGGGCCTCCTCAGGGTGCCATCGGCCAGACAGTGTCGGCTGGCGACCCCCAGGGGGAGAGCGTTCTCTGTGGGCGCACCCACCCTCTGGAACCAACTTCCTTTGGCCCCTGACCTTCACTCGTTCCACCGCAATTTGAAGACCTGGTTGTTCCGCAGCCTGGACTGATGGTTTTTTTTTTTTTTTTTAATGAATTTTAAATTGTTTTAAATTGGAACTTTAATTTTATATCGTTTTTAATGAGGAACTATGCATTTTTACTGTTGTGAGCCACCCTGAGTCCTCGGAGATAGAGCGGCATATAAATTGCATACAATAAAATAAATAAATAAATAAATGTAATGAAGACAGAGAAGCAATAAAGGAGAATATTTATAGTTGACATGAGGGGGCTCTCTGAGCTTGCTTGTTTTCTTGCAGACATTTCTAGGTAATGTTAACTAGATGTTACCTGGTTAGGGTAATGACACCTCTTCAAGAAAACAAGCAAACTCAGAAAGCACCAAGGAGCCCTGAAGACAAAGTAGTTCCTCCCTTACAGAATAACTGGAATCCAGGTAGAGGTTTAAAACCAAAAAGAGCAACTGAATAAATCTGGAAGGAAAAAAAAAAAGCTACCTTATTTGCAAATGTTCAAAATATTTAATGTATTTGCAACATGTTGTTGGTTAGGCTGAGGAACAGACATTTCCCTAAAGCCGCTGAGTGATGTTCCATGTCTGAGTTATCACATCCTGGACATAAACTGTTTCAACTCCTACCTTCAAAATGACGCTATAGAACACTGCACACCAGAACAACTAGACACAAGAACAGTTTTTTCCCAAATGCCATCTCTCTGCTAAACAAATAATTCCCTCAACACTGTCAAACTAGTCACTAAGTCTGCATCACTATTAGTCTTCTCATCGTTCCTGTCGCCCATCTCCTCCCACTTATGACTGCATGACTGTAACTTTGTTGCTTGTATCCTTACGATTTATATTGATATTGTTTCCTGATTGCTTATTTGTACCCTATGACTATCATTAAGTGTTGTACCTTATGATTCTTGATGAATGTATCTTTTCTTTTTATGTACACTGAGAGCATATGCACCAAGACAAATTCCTTGTGTGTCCAATCACACTTGGCCAATAAATAATTCTCTTCTCTTCTCTTCTCTTCTCTTCTCTTCTCTTCTCTTCTCTTCTCTTCTCTTCTCTTCCCTTCCCTTCCCTTCCCTTCCCTTCCCTTCCCTTCCCTTCCATTCCATTCCATTCCCTTCCATTCCATTCCATTCCATTCTTTATTTGTTTTCTGGTGTGCAGGAATTTCATTTCAAAAAGCAGGTAGGCCAGGAGAAAGAAAAGAATGAATTCAGAATAATTTTTAAAAAATGAATATCATCTGTCTTTATTTTACTTACATTGCATTAACCGCAACTCATTTGATTTCTCCTCGTGTATCTAGTCTTTTCTTCTTCTTTTTTTTAACCCTGTCAAATTGAGAATTCAAATTTATCAGCGAGTTCTAGAGAAATTCAAGAGGCTTCTGGTCCTTTATAGTTAGGGTCCCCAGTTGTGCCGTATCCAGTTGAATCCAGATAGGTGTAGAGAATTTAAGAGGTAGAAAATGTTTTGAACAGAGCAGAGCAATGGCTCTGAGTTGGGCTATCAAAGCAAACATGTTACAGATTTTTTTTAATAGATCAGAAAACAAGATATTTGAGGGATGGGGAGACAAGGAGAACGACTGGCTTTTGAGAAACATGCCATTTTATTTATTTATTTATTTATTTGTCAAACAAATTACAAGATAGCCGGTATAGGTATAAACATAAACAAAGGAAATGAGTACGAATAAATGGGGACATAAGGAGAGGGACGGAAGGCACGCTGGTGCGCTTATGCACGCCCCCTTTATGGACCTCTTAGGGTGAGGTCCACGGTAGACAGTTTGAGGTTGAAGCTGTGAGGGTTTGAGGCTGTAACAATGGAGTTGAGTAGAGCATTCCAGGCGTTGACCACTCTGTTGCTGAAGTCGTATTTGAGGGCAGGACAAGAAGCAATAGGTGGAAACTAATCAAGGAAAGAAGCAACCTAGAATTAAGGAGAAATTGGAAGTGGAACAACTTGCCTCCAGAAGTTGTGAATGCTCCAACACTGGAAGTTCTTAAGAAGAGATTGAATAACCATTTGTCTGAAGTGGTGTAGGGTTTCCTGCCTAAGGAGGGAGTTGGACTAGAAGACCTCCAAGGTCCCTTCCAACTCTGTTATTCTATTCTATTCTATTCTATTCTATTCTATTCTATTCTATTCTATTCTATTCTATTCTATTCTATTCTATTCTATTCTATTCTATTCTATTCTATTCCATTCCATTCCATTCCATTCTATATCCTGTAGTATATAGTAGCCATTTCTATAACTACAAACCTACCATATCTAATCAGCAAAACCAACGTTTCATTTTTTCCATCACAAGCACAAAATCCAGAAGCCGTTTCCAAACAGAAACAAAATTAGATATGTTCTTTTAATAGAATAAAGCAATCAATTTAACCCTGTCTGCTTTTTTCCTTGCCGTGGTAAGTAATATGTATTCCTGTTTGCACTTATTAATCTTTATAGACTACCATCATTTATATTAACAAAATTCACCATATTCTTTCAGATTCTTTACCCTTAAAGCACTTTGTGCTCTCAATGCACATATTTATATTAAGTGTGTATGTATGTTTGTAACCACGACTGGTTTATGCAATTAGTGTATTATCTTAAAGGGATAATCTTAAAGGGATCTTAAAGGGCAAATCTTAAAGGGACGGTTCTAATGCAAAAATATTTATATTCAGAACTTAAGCAACAATAGCTACTGGGATTGCTCTGTTGGACTTAAAGCAATCCTTGAGTTTTGACCCTTCCTCTCCTTTCTCAGGCAGCTTGTTCTCTAAGTAAATTTTGAAATATTATGATCTTCAATGTGTTACTTTCATTTCATGCATCACCCTTGCTGTAATCGTGCAGAAAGCTGATTTTAAACATTGCCCTTAGATGCAATTTTAAGAGAATAAAATAATTCAACAGTTGGATTCCATAACCTTGCCAACTGCAGCTTTTCAATGGGATTTGGTTTTATTTCATGCAACCCTGGGTTATGAAAAGCTATGTTGGCAAACGTATCTCAGAGAATGTATCTGTGGCTGAATACGGATAGAAAAAAACAGGAACAAAAATGTAACCATGAATAAATTAGGGGAAAGCATGAGCTACCTTCTCTTCTTTACAGTCCTGTATTATGTGTCCACAGTGGGATGCAGTGGCTCAGTGGCTAAGACACTGAGCTTATTGATTGAAAGATTGGCAGTTCAGCGGTTCGAATCCCTAGTGCCACATAACGGGGTGAGCTCCCGTTACTTGTCCCAGCTTCTGCCAACCTAGCAGTTCGAAATCACGTAAAAAATGCAAGTAGAAAAATAGGGACCACCTTTGGTGGGAAGGTAACAGTGTTCCGTGTGCTTTTGGCATTGAGTCATGCCGGCCACATGACCATGGAGACATCTTCGGACAGCGCTGGCTCTTCGGCTTTGAGACGGAGATGAGCACCGCCTCCTAGAGTCGTGAACGACTAGCACACATATGTGCGAGGGGAAACTTTACCTTTATCTATTATGTGTCCAGCATAGGGGTGCCTTTAAAAAGATCTGAGATCATTTAAACTTTGCAGCCTTCTTATTTATAATCTGGAGCAGGATCTTTGGGAATAAACATTTTCCATGACACAATATTAATCAGGTGTGCTTGGTGTTCCCTGAGCTTAGTTGTTTCCTTGAAGATATTTTGTTACCCGAACTAGACTAGCACTGATGTTGTTACCTATTTTGGTTAATCTGCAAGAAAACAACCCAGTTCAGAGAGCACCAAGGACCCTTCATTTCAACCTTGAGATACATATATTCCCTAAGACAAGAAACAATGGCTGGAAACTAACCAAGGATAGAAGCTAAACTAAAGAAGTAAACTACTAGATAGAAGCTAAACTACTAGAACTAAAGAAAAAAAAATCTTTAATGGTGAGAGCAATCAAACAATGTAATAGCTTGCCTCAGAAATTGTTGTTGGTCCATCACTAGATGCTTTCAAAAAGAGATTGGACAACCATTTGTCTGAAATGTATAGGGCTATGATGGTGAACCCATGGCACATGTGCCAGAGGTGGCATGCAAAGCCCTCTCTGTGGGCATGCGCACCATCGCCAGCTGCTCTTCTGGTTTCTGAAAAAACAGCCGAAAAACAGCAGATAAATGACCTGTAATACAGCCAGAAAATGGCCCGAAAAACAGCCTGAAAATGGCTCAAAAATGGCTTGTGTCAGCGTTTTCAACGCTGGCATAGAGAGAGCAGAGGAGAGCAAAAGATAAACTCTGAAACTTTTGCCTGATAAATCCCTTTGAAGGAGATTTTATTTTCTGATAGGCTTCACCATCTTGACTGAAAGATGCTTTTTTCAAAAGGCAACTGGACTATTTTTTCCCTCGAGGAAGAAAAAGAAGAATATGTTCTGTTTCTCATCGAAGAAGCTTCATCGGCCAGAACCGATGAAGTTTCTTGGATGAGAAGCAAAACATCTTCTTCCTCAAAGGGGAAAAAAAAAATCACAAAAACAGTTCAGTTGCTTTTGGGGGAAAAGAATAAAAGACAAAGATGACCTGGATGAATCTCCAGAATTCATCTCCAGAATCTCCAGAATCTCCACAGACGCCTCACCATCTTATTTTACACAATAACACACAGTTGCACTCATAACAAAAATCTGAATTAAGGCATTTCCCCAAAGCCATTGCTGCATCTCATTAGTGTCATACCTCTAATGACGTTACTATATCATTTAACCAAGCTGAACAGGGTGTACTTCAGGATAATGGTACCGTTTTAGCTATAACTGTGAGCTCCATCATCCCTAGAAGAAAATATTTGGGGCACTGCTTATATGTACAGCATCTTTCTAGAGCTGCCAAGGAGTGAAAAGGTACCCTAGAGTCACGATTTAAATAAAATGTCCACCTAGCTTGCAGTAGAAAAATGTTGACATTTCATTTTAGGAAAGTCAAGAAACATAAAACTGCTAAGGTAATGAGATAGTTGTATAAATCTCAAGTGCAACAGTTCTTGGAATGTGTGTAAAGTTTTGGGAAGGATGCAAAGTTCTAGCTACCACCTTCATTTTTTTTAAAAAAGGGTGTATCTGAAAATAAGAACAGTAAGAAATGACTTTTCTGAAATAAGGAAAGAACAGTAATAAATTAATATGAGACCTCAAGAATCATGGCTACAGTATTTGATGTTCAGAACAAAGTTAAACAAAGTAAAGAGGTGATAGAGGTCTATGAATCATGGGGTAACATGGCCAGAGCAATTTCTGTTGACGTCTCACAAATGTTAGACATTTGAATCACCCACTGATAAAAAAATAAGATGCAGAAGGATTCAGAACAGTCTCTTTACCTATGTCGTTACCGATGTACATTTCATTACCAGACATCGTTGGTGCTTTGGTAAGAGAGTTTGCTTTAAGCTTCTGTATGTCTCTTTTTGCTGCTTCGTGTTGTCATTATAATTTCCTGCAATTGTTCAATGAAAATCATGGAGCCTTTTACACCCACATGATCCTATATTTGTATCTGTGTAGCGTTGACACTCCTTCTTTTTTCTTTCCTGGATTTCTCTCTTCCATTAATGCTTAAGCTCCCCCCGCCCGCCCACCATTGTTCTATTCTGGTTGATTACTTGCATTCTAATTTGGTAGATTTGTAAGTTGAAATATATGTCTGTCATCTATCTATCTATCTATCTATCTATCTATCTATCTATCTATCTATCTATCTATCTATCTATCATCTATCTATCTATCTATCTATCTATCTATCTATCTATCTATCTATCATTTATCCATCATCTGTCTGTCTGTCTGTCTGTCTGTCTGTCTGTCTGTCTGTCTGTCTATCTATCTATCTATCTATCTATCTATCTATCTATCTATCTATCTATCTATGAATCGAATCAAATAGAATAGAATAGAATAGAATAGAATAGAATAGAATAGAATAGAATAGAATAGAATAGAATAGAATAGAATTCTTTATTGGCCAAGTGTGATTGGACACACAAGGAATTTGTCTTGGTGCATATGCTCACAGTGTACATAAAAGAAAAGATACGTTCATCAAGAATCATAAGGTACAACACTTAATGATAGCCATAGGGTACAAATAAGCAATCAAATCATATTGGGAAACAGTCAATATAAATCGTAAGGATACCACCAACAAGGTTACAGTCATAAGTCGTAAGTGGGAGGAGATGGGTGATAGGAACGATGAGAAGATTAATAGTAGTGCAGACTTAATAAATAGTTTGACAGTGTTGAGGGAATTATTTGTTTAGCAAAGTGATGGCATGTATCTATCATCTATCTATCTATCTATCTATCTATCTATCTATCTATCTATCTATCTATCATCTCTCTATCCAACTTGGACAAACCATTTCAATGATATTGCTAAAAAACCTACAGTACATGATGGTGTCCTTGAAGTCCCCAGAAGTTCAGGCTTGACTTAAGGCAACCTTTACCTCGAACAGATGGCAACACTTACCTGCCCTTCAAAAGCTAAGCAAGATCACACCTGAATGAGAAATCAGGCAATCTCTGGATGAAGATCGTAGTACATTATGCCTGTGGGGTTGCCTAGAGAACTACACAATCATGTGCAAAAAAGTCACTATGTTTTGAGCTTGGGTGGATGCTTGCAGACATTCGAGTATCTGACCAAAAATATTTCCAACCAAATAATCATGCTCAAACAGCATTGATTGAACTCCGTAGTTCAGTTTTGAGCCACATATACTGTAGTCTCGTCTATTGACATTCATCTTGAAACAAAGATTTAACGTTCTAATTAGAGATCGTTGAGTTTCTAATGGATACAAATGTCAAGTACAACAGTGAACAGTAGACAAGGGCAGCAATCAAAAAAGTGCAAGTGAGTTTCAGGCTTGAGATCATAAGGGACTGAAAAAAAATTTGCCTACACTTCCATCAGAAATCAGAAAAATGCATATATATATATATATATACAGTGTGTGTGTGGTTCTGTGTGTGTGTATGGGTGTCTGTCTGTCTGTGTGTCTATGTGTCTGTGTCTGTGTGCCTGTGTATGTTGTGGCCCGCCAGCGGCCTGCGTGGATCGTGGCTGATTCCGACGATGAGGAGGCTGGGGTGGTGTTGCGCCAGCAGCCGGCACAGCCAGCGCTCGCGTCGGACAGCGAGGAGGTTGAAGAGGATGTGGTGCCGGAGGCAGAGACTCAGCCAGGGCCTTCAGAACCTCCAGAGGCTCCTTCAAGTGGAGAGAGTGAAGTGGAGGAGCCTCTTCTCAATGCTCGAGCACGCAGAGCTGCCAAAAGGCAGGAGTGGCTACTCAGGAGGAGGAGGTCTCATCGAGAGTAAGGCTTGAGGATAATTGGACACTCCCTTAGCCTATTTAAGTCACATGCCTTTAGTAAGTTTCTTGCTGGAAACAACTTGTAATTATCATCAGAGCATTTTTGGAAAAGTCTTATCACATCTTGTTTTCTGGGCTGGTTGCCAACCTTTGCCAGACTTTGGTTTATTCTTCCTACTTAATAAATTTGATAAGGACCATTGGTGTGTGTCAATATCCTTGGGAATCCAGAGCTGGGGCAGAACAGTGTATTCAAAAGCAAAGTTGAAGAATTCCTTCAACTCAATGAATACAACTTCCCAGAAACTGCATATTTCTATCTGTTTGTCCTGATTGCCCCCTTCTAGGAGAGGGGTGGGTGCTAACTTCCTACAGAACTAATTTCCTGAAGCTTAACCCAAACAAAAGAACTTCAGATTTGTGAACTAGATTATATCATTCTTGTGCTCTTTTCCCCCCTTGACAACTCGGCTCCTGGCTTGACTCCAAGACTCAACTTCTCCTCAATATCCATCATGAAAATGTAGAATAAGAACACTGGATGAGATTTTAAAAATATTTTCTCCCACCAGCTCTACTTATTAAAGTGCTTACCTTAGTCTCAGAGGGTTTAAGAATTCCCTTCCAAATTTTCTTGGCAGCAAAGCTTTTAAGATTATTTGATTTTTGGAAGCGGTCAAGGGGTGACAGCTATTTTATCTCATTCATATTTCCGTCCCTCGGACACTTCACTGCTGACCTTACCCATTTTAGAAAGCTCAGTGGAAGGACTTCCACCATAATATCTTTAACTGAGACACTGTGGAGGCGATAAAGCAATGAAAGATGATTATACTGTAATTTTCTTTTCCTGTGAAAGAAAGTTCAAAAGCTATTTATCTCAGCAAACTGAACAAAAGCTGGCAAAATAAAAATAACTTGGTATTTTTCATGCTGCAAGGTATCAACAGAAATTATAACAGAATAATAGAATAACAGAATTGGAAGGGACCTTGGAGGTCTTCTAGTCCAACCCCCTGCTTAGGCAGGAAACCCTATAGCATTTCAGACAAATGGTTATCCAACATCTTCTTAAAAACTCCCAGTGTTGGAGCATCCACAACTTCTGGAGGCAAGTCGATCCATTGATTAATTGTTCTAATTGTCAGGAACTTTCTCCTTAGTTCTAGTGTCAGGTTTCGGTGTTATCTTAAACAAACTTCATTCTCAAACGCAAAGTCTCTGATGAATCTTTTCTTTATTTAAGAATAAAACAACGTCATCCCTGAACTCTTTGTGCTGCCAAAACTGGCACCTCCTTCCAAACCCCTCCCTTTCCATTCTTCAACCCCAACGTCTCATTGGCCATCGTGCAGATCCATCTCTCCGTCCCAAGCACTTTCTATTCACAGGAATTTCCCCCTCCCTCTATCTCCCAAGCAACGCTATCTACTAAGGAGCAGGAAATTAGGTGAAAGTTCATCTCAGCATTAAAGCAAAGCTTCTCCTCTCTCATTCATGTCAGCGCTGGAGGAGATCATAAATTGGAATGCTGACATCTAGGTTGCTTCTCTCCTTCATTAGTTTCCATCCATTGCCTCTTGTCCTGCCTTCAGAGGCTTTGGAGACTAGGTTGTCTCCAGGGATGGGATTCAGCCGGTTCGGACCAATTCAGGAGAACTGGTAGCTCCGACGATCAGCTGAGAGTGAACCGGGTTCGCTCCGATGATCAGCTGCTCCCCCCCGCCTCTGCGCTATACCGACCTATATTTTCTTTGTTTGAAGCCCAACTGATCAGCGCGGCAGAGCGGATTGCCACGCCTCAGCTGTTTTCCTCACCGGGGCTGCACTGGAAGGTAAGTTTTAAAGCTGTTTTCGAACGCACTGCATGTGCGCAGCGGGTGTGTTTCGCACACATGCACTCAGCGAACCTGTTGTTACACCAGCTGAATCCCAACATAGGTTGTCCCCCTCTTCTTTATGGCAGTCCTTTAGATATTGGAACACTGCTATCATGTCTTTTTATTAAACTAGGCATATCCAATTCATGCATCTTTGTATGCATGTTCTTTGTATGTTTCAGCCTCCAGCCCTCTAATCATCTTTGTTGCTCTTCTCTACACTCTTTCTAGAATGCAAACATCTTTTTTATACCGTGGTGTCCAAAAGTGGATGTAGTAGTCGAAGTGTAATCTTACCAAGGCATTATAAAGTAGTATTAACGCTGTATGTGAAATGTAAAATTTGTTACTACCGGTTCTGTGGGCGTGGCTTGGTGGGGGGGGAATGTGACTGGGTGGGCATGGCTAACTTTTTTTTTTTAACTTTTCAAAGCATTTTTTTCTAATGCTTTGAAAAGCCTCTGCCGATCAGGCAACTCAGCTGGGATCGTCAGAGACTTTTCAAAGCATTTTTTTCTGCAATCTCTTGGCCAAAGAGATGGTAAAAAAAAAAATGCTTTGAAAAGTCTCTGACGATCCCTGCTGAGCTGTGCGATTATCAGAGGCTTTTTAAAAAAACTTTTAAAAGCATTTTTTCGTCGGAAGAGATTGTAGAAAAAATGCTTTTAAAAGTAAAAAAAAAAAAAAGCCTCTGATGATCCTGCGGCTCAGCTGGGCATGGTGTGGGGGGGTGCGCAGGGATTTTTGCTACCGCTTCTCCGAACCACCCACCACCATCGCTACCAGATTGGGCGATCCGGTTCGGACCGGGAGCATTTCACCCCGATGTGATCTTGATTCTATTCCCCTATTAATGCAGCCTAGGACTGTGTTATCCATATTTCTATTACATTTCAGATACTGAAAATGTTTCCTGGATTCCCCCACCCCACCCCAGTGCACAAAGCTGTGATAATTTAGTTCAGAATTGCCTGCAGAAGCCCGAGAATTTAAATTCATCTACCTTAGTTAGTTGTGAAGCATGAAATATCCTACTGAGATCCTGGTCAGTTTAGGATCATTATAGTGATAATTATAAATTATGGTTTATAATTATAAATTTCATTAGGTGTTGATTTCATGCAATGTGTCAAACCAAATCAAGAAAACCACAGGAACACTTCATGAGTTAAAAGATAATTTTATAGAATTATGGATAACTGGATAACTCTCGTTTTCCCGTTGCCAGGAAAACACAGTCCTAGCAATGGGAATATTGTAAAGTGGAAGATTCCAGCTACATTATTAAAACAAGCAAACAATTCTATTGGGTTTCGTTGATTTAATACTTGGCCAAATAACACGGAAGTCAAAAATCATCATTTTCAGTGATGACTGTGCTTTTAAAATGTCATATAGCTTGGATGTCCTATTTTAACCGAATCAAGTTTTATAAATGAAAAGAAGAGGCTTTGTTTATTAATGCTTGTCATCAGCTAATGTCTAATCATATATAAAGAAGTTTCCAATAAAGGACAACAATTTGTAGCTCAGGATTGAGATGATGGATTTTTGGTGCTCTCCAAATTGTGTTATTTTCTTGCAGATATTTCATTACCCAAACTAAGTAACATGATCTTACTTAGTCTGGGCAATAAAACATCTGCAAGAAAACAACCAAGCTCACAGAACCAAAGCCACCAGAAGGCAAGACAAGAAACAATGGGTGGAAACTAATCAAGGAGAGAAGCAACATGGAATTAAGGAGAAACTTCCTAACAGTGAGGACAATTAACCAGTGGAACAGCTTGCCACCAGAAGTTGTGGGTGCTTCACCACTGAAAGTTTTTAAGAAGAGATTGGACAGTCATTTGTCTGAAATGGTTAGAGGTTTGGACTAGAAGACCTCCAAGTTCCCTTCTAGCCCTATTCTGATCGATTGATAGAGCACCAAGAACCCCTCATAAACAGGGTTACTAAGAGGCTAAGATATCTTTATTGGGTTTTTTTTTACTGTGAGCACACTGGCCCACATTAAAAATGAATTTCTAATGCCTGATCTCAAGGGAAAGTATATATCTACTCAAACACATGCATAATATACTTATACTCTCTCTTTCTCCCCCCTCCCTCCTTCTCCCTCTCTCCCTCCCTCCCTCTCCCTCCCTCTCCCTCCCTCTCAGGGGTAGGTTCTTTTTACCTTTACTATCGGTTTGAAATGGGAGCGGATCTGCGCACGTGCAGATTGTCCATTATGACGGAGCCTCCCACCACTCGTCTATTATGTCCGGGTGGGCGGGCGGAGCCTCCCACCGCTTTTACTACCGGTTTGCAAGAACTGGACAGAACCAGGAGCAACCCACCACTACTCCCTCTCTCTCTCTCTCTCTCTCTCTCTCTCTCTCTCTCTCTCTCTCTCTCTCTCTCTCTCTCTCCCTCCCTCCTTCCTTCCCCCCTCTCTCTCTTTGAATATATAGCTCAGAAGGATAGAAGGATGAGTCAAATGTGAGCTTGGTGAGATTTGAACTGCCAAATTGCAGGCAGCTGACAGTCAGCAGAAGTAGCCTGCAGTACTGCATTCTAACCACTGCGCCACTGCAGCTGATCTTGTCAGCTGGAAAGCTGATAATCTGGGTTCAAGATCCAAGTGCTGTGCAATGGGGTGAGCTCCTGTCCTTGCCCCAGCTCCTGCCTACCTAGCAATTTGAAAGCATGCAAGTGCAAGTAGATAAATAGGTACCACTTCGGTGGGAAGCTAACCACCATGGCTCAAACAGGAGACCCTGTACCATTTCAGACAAATTGCTGTCCAAGGTCTTAAAAGACATTTCATTTTCTGAAATGAAGTTTGAATATATTGACTATACATAGATGTATGGGAGCATCTAAACAGAATATGGCCTAGATGGGAGATTCCGCAGAAGGTCATGGAGAATATGAATGCTAGTGATCCTATGGGACTTCCAGATCCAGACAGACAAGCAGGCATTAGCCGATCAACCAGACATCGTGGTAGTTGACAAGGATCAAAAGATCCTAGGTGGGGATGGATGCAGGAAGAAGGAACATAAGAAGCTGGAGAAGTATCAGGGTCTGAAGGAGGAACTGGAGAGGAGTGGAAAGACCATGCCAAAGTGGTCCCAATGATGGTAGGCGACTCAAGCAATGGTAGGAAACTCAAGGCTGAAACCTCTAAGTTGGAATACAGATCCCAAGAACAACATCAGATCTCTCTGTCAAGAAAAGTGCAGTGCTAGTTTTGTGATCCGCCAGCAGCCTACAGACCTAGCAGTGGAGTCGGACAGTGAGGAGGCCGGGGAGGACAATGGGCCAGTCCTGGAGTCAGGGGAAGGCCTGGATGAGGGCTCTGCATCAGAGGAAGAGATGGAGCCAGGCCATCTGGGAGTGATGCATGGACTACGGAGCCTCCAGAGGCAGACAGCAGAGAGGCAGAGGAATAGGAGGAGCCTATTCCTAGTGTGCACATGGGAAGAGCTGCCAGAAGGCAAGAGCAGCTAAAGCAAAAAGGACGACTCAGGAGTAAGGCCAGGAGATGATTGGCCACTCCCATAAGGCTTAAAAGAGCAGCAATGAACCGTTGGGTTCTTTGTAGAAAAACAACTTTGCTTCCAGTGCTTCTTGTCAGCGTCTCTTGAACTTTGTGGGGGTTTTGCCAAGAAAAGCCTTTGGCAGGTTGCCAAAGACATCAAAGGTTGGTGATAAGGCCGACGGACTGGTTATGAAGAATTTGTTTTGGACTAAGCTGAGAATGAATTAATTCTCAGCTGTTTTAAAGAATAAGTTTGTTGAGGACTGAATTGTGTTTGGTAATCACTACTTGGGCCTTAGTCACAACAGCTAGGAAGATACAGCGTAGAACCTTCAAACTCCAGGGACTCCGGTAAAAGAACCAAGATTGAGGAAGACACAGACTTTCCATATTGGTGAGAAAGGGATTTTATTTAATCAGATCAAATAAGTACTATGGGGGAGAGGGGAATGCAGACCAATCAACTCCTTTGGCTGGGAGTTGTTTCAATAATATACTAATAACCTAAGACATGGACTTAATTGCACTGGGATTGTTGTGATGTGATTCTTCCTTCTTCCAACATATAGAGCGAGCATGGTTCACCTAAATGGTGAATTTGGAAAACTGTGACCCGCTTCTGAATGACACAATTTTAATGGTACAGAGTATATAAACCAGGTCTTTGCTTTTAAAAATAGGACTCACAACACTTGGGATTCAAGGGGAAATTAACAACTGTGTAGGACAGGCACTGAGAATGCACTTTCAATTCCTTCCAATCCTTGGAAATGTTAGAGTTACTTTAAGTAGTTGTGGGCATTTGTTAGAATAGAATAGAATTCTTTATTGGCCAAGTGTGATTGGACACACGAGGAATTTGTCTTTGGTGCATATGCTCTCAGTGTACATAAGGAGAATAAAATACATTCATCAAGAATAAAAAGATACAACACTTAGTGATAGTCAAGGTTACTAATATGCTATCAAATTGTACTAGGAAACAAATAAAAACAATATAATTGAAAGCTACAAGCAACATGGTTATAGCAATAAGTGGGAAGAGATAGACAGTAGAAAGGAAGAGAAGAAGAATAGTAATACAGTCTTAGTAAATTATTTGACATTGTTGTTGGAATTAGAATAGAATAGAATAGAATAGAATAGAATAGAATAGAATAGAATAGAATAGAATAGAATAGAATAGAATAGAATAGAATAGAATAGAATTTTTATTGGCCAAGTGTGATTGGACACACAAGGAATTTGTCTTGGTGCATATGTTCTCAGTGTACATAAAATAAAAGATACGTTCATCAAGAATCATAAGGTACAACACTTAATGATAGTCATAGGGTACAAATAAGCAATCAGGAAACAATATCAATATAAATCATAAGGATACCAGCAACAAGGTTACAATCATACAGTCATAAGTGAGAGGAGATGGATGATGGGAACGATGAGAAGATGAGAAGATTAATAGTAGTGCAGACTTAGTAAATAGTTTCACAGTGTTGAGGGAATTAGTTGTTAAGCAGAGTGATGGCATTCGGGAAAAAACTGTCTTTGTGTCTAGTTGTTCTGGTGTTCAGTGCGCAATAGTGTCTTTTTGAGGGTAGAAGTTGAAACAGTTTATGTCCAGGATGTGAGTGGTCTGTAGATATTTTCACAGCCCTCTTTTTGACTTGTGCAGTATACAGATCCTCAGTGGAAGGCAGGTTGGTAGCAATTGTTTTTTTCTGCAGTTCTAATTATCCGTTGAAGTCTGTGTTTGTCCTGTTTGGTTATAGGAGGTTTTCAAACAACCTTTTCCCTTGAAATCAAATGCATTGCCCCACCCCATTAAAAGCATTGCAAGATCTTCAACTTTAAACCCTGAAAAGTATGTTCATTAGATTAAGAGGAAAATGCTTCTAAACTCAATCCGTCAACAGAGAACTGAGGTTCATCTGTAAATGCATAGCCATTCTAAGTTAGCCAAGACCTCAGTAGGATAGATAAGTTCTCCATTTTCAACTATTGTGCAGTATGTAGTATGTATCTTTGTGCAGCATGTATGTTTAAATTCCTTGTGTGTCCACCCACACATGGCCAATAAAGAATTCTATTGTAAACGCAAATCTTTAGCCTTCAACCAACTAAATAATCCCTTCATGTTCTAAAACGGCTATGAACATGGATATCTGGAAAAACAGGCAGCGTAGTAACATTATCGCAAAACACAGGAGTCCTCATTGTGGTAGTGAAGAAGCAGAAAACATTAAAGATGCACCAAGAAATGCTGATCATTTGGGGAGATTAAGGAATGTCTAGTAGGAATCAGGGAGAGTGCTTTTTCTCTTGTAACACCTATTTTGGAACCCTGACCTGAGATTAGATGGCTCCAACCTTGGGGAAAACTCTTCAGACGTGGCTGTTCTCCCAGGCATAAGGGCTATGGATTCGTTGCACCTGAGTTAATTGATGGTTGATGGGTATATCCCCAATTGCTATTTTCTGCTTTACATTTTCTGCTTTATATTTTTTTTTATAGTAACTTTGGTTCTGATATGTGAGATTCCCAGAGCTGCTTTGTGAGAGGGGAAGCTATACAAAAGGAAGGAAGGAAGGAAGGAAGGAGAGATGGAGAGAGAGAGATGGAAGGAAATAGAGAAAGAGAGAGAGAAGAAGCAAGGGAAGGAGGGAGGGAGAGATGGAGGGATAGAGGAAGAAAGGAAGGGAGGGAGGGAGGGATGGTGGGACAGAAGAAGGAAGGAAGGAAGGAAAGAGAAAGGAAGGAAGGAAGGAGAGAGGGATAGAGGAAGAAAGGAAGGAAGGAAGGAGAAAGGGGGGAGACAGCCATTGTGCTATCACCGCAGCCTCAGCCTGGATTTCAGATTGTGCAACTCATTTTTGCCAACATTAGTGCTTTTCAATGTAGTTTTGTTTGTTTCATGCCTTCAACTCAGCCTTGACTTATGGGTATTGGCCAGGACCTGTCCTACAGTTTTCTTTGTTTGTTTTAGGAGATACTTTCCATAGTCTTCCCCCTATGGTTGAGACTTGTCTATGGTTGAGACAAGGTCAGCCAGATGACTGACTATGGAAGACTGTGGAAAGTATCTCCTAAAACAAACAAAGTTTATTCTATTCTATTCTATTCTATTCTATTCTATTCTATTCTATTCTATTCTATTCTAGTCTAGTCTAGTCTAGTCTAGTCTAGTCTAGTCTAGTCTAGTCTAGTCTAGTCTAGTCTAGTCTAGTCTAGTCTAGTCTATTCCTGCTCCTAGTCCAGTGTCTTTAAACAACCACAATTTCTGGAAGCAAGTTGTTCCACTAGTTAATTGTTGTAACTGTCAGGAAATTTCTCCTTAGTTCTAGGTTGGTTCTCTTCTTGGTTAGCTTCCAACCCTTTTTTCTTGTTCTACCTTCAATGCTTTGGAGAATATGTTGACACCCCCCCCCTCTTCTTTGTGATAGCCCCTTAGATATTGGAACATGGCTATCATGTCGTCCCTAGTCCTTAGCAAGCTTTTTTTCCCCCACATTAAGGAAAAATCAACTAATTTCCACTCAGTGTTTTGCTCTAAGGAACCAGAAAGAACAATTCTGCTGTATTTTCTCCATGGCAGCTTTTCAAATATCTAAAATCTATAATCTCTCAACTACATCATTTCTTATCTTCCACCATAAAGAAGTTAAAAAAGAAAAAGAAAACTTCTCCATTTGCTACTTTTCTACGTGCCAAATATTTTTTTCCCCTCAAAGTTGACTTTCTTCTCCAGAAAAAGGAAACAAAGAATTATCTTATTTAGTTCCGTGGAGTTCAATTGCTGGTGGTTATCCATGCATCCCAGCTCTGAATTCTGATTTGCAGCTGCACTGAAGGCAGAAAAGAGAAACAATGAAGAAAGAGAAGGAAAACAGACGATAACAGAGGGATGTGGACAAAAGAAATGTTTGAAGCTTACAGTTTAGCCAAAGACAAAGAGATAATAAACACAACACTGTGTTTTCATTTCAACAGCCATAAAAATAGATCCCCTACTACTCACAATCTTCTACTCAGGCTTCCTCTCTGCATTTTTAACCATTTCCTTTAAATTTGATTTTAAAAAAGTAAATTGGCTTTGATTTTTACTTTTAGTTGTAAGACAATTAATTATGTGTATGGTTAAATACACATTTAATCATCTGCATTTCATTTCAATCCCAAGGGTTTTTTTTTTTTTTTTTTTTTTTTTTGGAGTAGTACCATAAAATTATATATCAATGGAAAGATAATTTAATCAAGAATGTAATGCAATAACTTTTATGAAGGATTTGCTATTAGAATAGCAGTTACAGGATAAAGAAGAAAAGTGAAACACGTAGAAAAAACGGGATATGCAAAAATGATCACCATGTCAGTTAATACTTAGTTGGGTAACCTTTAGCATGAATGATGGCCTTACAACATCTTCCCATGGAGTGAACCAAGTCTTTTCGTTCTGCAGCTGTTCTAATGTGAAACCAAGATTGAATGATGGCTTCTGTTAACTGGGTTTTATTGCTGAGTCGCTTCTGACTAACAAGTTTCTTTAGTCGGCTTCATAGATTTTCAATTGGGTTTAAGGTCTGGGCTATTCTCAAGCCATTCCAGCAGTGGAATAGGATTATCTTGAAACTCCCCCCCAAAAAAGTGGTGTTATTAGCCGTCAAACCTCAAAAATACATTTCCCCCGAAAGGTTTCCACAATTTTGGCCACTATTGCATTGCAATAATTGTGGACAATTAATCGCTCGAACAACCTGCCTTCAAAAGTTGTGGGTGCTTCATCACTGGACATTTTTAAGAAAAGATTGGACAGCCAGTTGTCCACAACGATATAGGATCTCCTGTTTATCAGTGGGTTGGATTACAGGATAACCCAGGTCCCTTCCTACTCTGTTATTCCGTTACAAGCTTTAAAATATTCCTGAAAGAAAGTCCTAAAGGATGCTAGTAATAGATTTTGGAAAATAGAAGAAAACAATAGCAAATTGGAGGAAAGATTTCAACAGAGGCTTCTAATATTCTCACCAAGTAGAAGGAAACTCACACTTAATTAAGTATACCCAAAGTGGTTTTTTGTAAAAATGCACCTCCTCTAAAAGAGAAATTGTATGATTGCAGGGCCAAAAAGATCCCATTTCTCTACCTAATTTTAATTTCAGCCAGGCTGTTATGGAAGTTAAGACTCTACAGGGCAGATAAAGGGTCTAGGTCACCCCTTCCATGGAAGTTTGCAAAATGACTTTAAGTCAGCCATTGTCTTCCTCCGTTCACCCTACATCGTAAGGTGGGGTGGGGTGGGAAAATGGGTCTTTCTCTGCACTTAGATATAAATAAAAATATCAAAAAAATTGCTGCTAAATACGAAAGGCCTATAAAACAACATTGTCTCATTTGCAATGATGCTAATTTAAAGAGGCAAACATATTCGTCACTTTTATAGAATAGAATAGAATAGAATAGAGTAGAGTAGAGTAGAGTAGAGTAGAGTAGAGTAGAGTAGAGTAAAATAGAATAGAATAGAATAGAATAGAATAGAATAGAATAGAATAGAATAGAATAGAATAGAATAGAATAGAATAGAATAGAATAGAATAGAACAGAACAACAGAGTTGGAAGAGACCTTGGAGGTCTTCTAGTCCGCCCCCTACACCACTTCAGACAAATGGTTGTCCAATCTCTTCTTAAAAACTTCCAGTGTTGGAGAATTCACAACTTCTGGAGGCAAGTCATTCCACTGATTAATTGTTTTAAATATTAGGAAATTTCTCCTTAGTTCTAGGTTGCTCCTCTCCTTGATTAGTTTCCATCCATGGCTTCTTGTCCCACCTTCTTCTGCTTTGGAGAATAGCTTGACTTCCTCTTCTTTGTGGCAACCCCTGAGATATTGGAACACTGTTATCATGTCACCTCAGTCCTTTCTTTCCATCATCATCATCATCATCATCATCATCATCATCATCATCATCATCATCATCATCATCTAATTGTATTGTCTTTTTCCCCTCTAGTCAACTTTCATGACCCCACTTATCTTCTGTGTATTTTCCAAGTCACACAATTTTCCCACAGGAGAGTTCCTTTCAAAATGGTGATATGTTCTTTTGTAAATTTTTAAGCAGCCCACAGGAAATATTCTTTGAAGTCTATCAAGCCCCCTTCCACAATCAACATTCTCCTTTCATTGTTAAAGTTTTTCCTCTTAATCCTTAAACTTACTTAGAACTTCTTTCATTCAGGATAGAAGGAGATTCTCCTGGTGTATTAATAGCTTTGCCTTTTGGAAACCTCTTGATATCTCAAAACTCATTAACGAACTACCTAATGTAGATAAGACAGGGAGTTGATGAAACCAACCTTCCGTTAGACGGCACCAAAGATGAGCAGTCATGGCTATACAATTGGCTGCAGTGAGTTGGCCACAGCGAGTTGTCCTAGACCCCTCTGTCACCTTCATTTAATGACTCCATAATCCCTTGCAGGGTGGAGTCTGGGCAGCTGAATAGAGCTAGCTGAGTGTTTACTGGCCGGATGCCTTTCCTGTTACCAATGTGGAGTTTTGTTCAGCAGATATATTCTCATCGTGCCTAAAGAGAGAAACTTCTGCCTCTACCAAGGATGGAACTCACAGCCTCCTGATTGCGAGGCGAGAGCTCCACCTCTAGGCCACTGTACCACTCTGTCCTAGACCCCTCTGTGAACCCCTCAAATCTGTTTTCAAATGAGATGAAAGGGAGAAGTAAATAGAAGTGAAATAGGCAGAAAAAAACACACCAATAAGCGGTATGGTCAGAATCTTGATATTTCAGAAAGAACTTTAGCCTGACCTGAAATATTTATAGCTTCGCTCAATCAGGAAATGCTTCTTGATTGAATCATCTTTTGAAAGAAAATAAGAGTGGGATGTAAGTACTCTGACGATAATGAAGATATAACTCAAGGGTAGCATGTTGTAAAAAAAAAAAAAAAAATCAGCAGTAATCAAGAGACATGACCAAGTAACTGAATAACGAATCTGTAATGCATTAAAAAATCCGCTAAAGAGAGAGATAATAAAACCTTTCATATTTTCTCTCTATACAAGTGTTGCTAATAGAAGATCATTTCAATTAGAATTATGCATAAAATGTATCAGATATGGTGGAATCTTGCCTCTGATGTTTCATTAGTTTATCTTTATTTTGAATTTTTTTTTAGATTTTTTAAAACCTTGCCTTTATTATTATTATTATTATTATTATTATTATTATTATTATTATTATTATTATTATTATTATTATTATTATTATTATTATTATTATTATTATTATTGGTTAATCTTTGGTGAGATTCACAGCCTTTGGGGCTGGTTAATAGCTCAGCAGCTCGAGTTCTAACCAAGGACCTAGGAACTGTTAAGGTATCGTCGGAGGATGTAAGCTGTTCCGAGTAAGGTGGTTTTTTGTAGAGTCAAAATGTTCAAGTCCGGCAAATTTAGAATTTCTAAATAGCGGGGTAGCCCTTTGGGTATTGCTCCAAGGGCTCCAATTACAATCGGGACAACACACGATTTCTTTTTCCACAGTCGCTCAACTTCAATTTGCAAGTCCCGGTACTTTGTGATTTTTTTTCTTGCTGCTTATCTTCAATCCGTGCATCACCAGGTATTGCAATGTCAATGAACCATACTTTTTTCTTTTCAACTATTGTTATGTCAGGTGTGTTGTGGACCAAGTGCCTGTCAGTCTGAATCCTAAAGTCCCACAAGATCTTGAGTTTCTCATTCTCTAAAACTTTCTCAACCTGATGTTCCCAGTGGTTTTTGCTGTACTCAAATCCAAACTTCTGGCACAATTTCCAGTGAATGATTTTAGCAACGCGGTCATGGCGTTGTAGGTAGTCAGTTTGTGAAATTTTGCTGCATCCACTGATCAGGTGGTCGACTGTCTCTTCTTTCTCATTGCAGAGGCGGCATTTGCTGTTGGTGGTAACATGTTGAATTTTTGCCTTCATACAGTTTGTGGCTAGGGCTTGTTCTTGAGCTGCCAAAATAAAGCTTTCTGTTTCTTTTTTCAGTACTCCTGATCTTAACCAGTTCCAAGTTGTTGTTGTTGTTGTTGTTGTTGTTGTTGTTATTATTATTATTATTATTATTATTATTATTATTATTATTATTATTAATAAATAACTAAAAAAAGTGAACGTATCTTCATAGCAACAACCCTGTGAGGTTGATGAGGGCTGAGAGAGTGTGATTGACTGAAAATCACCCAGCTGGCTTTCATGCCTAAAGGCAGGATTAGAACTCAGCACCTCCTTGTTTCTAGCTTGATTCTAGCCTGAATCACTATACCAAACTGACTCAAAGCTGTTAAGGAATTCGCAGAGCAACCCTAGAGTAGCAAGGGTGTGCACATGAAAGCGACTTAGAGCAGTTATGAATAAGCACAGTCAACACAGAGATACACTGAGTTGTGTTTACTTTTAGGAAATAGTAATAAGGCACAGTCCAGTAAACAGTCCAGGTCATACACAGATAAAGCAGTAGATAGTAAAACAATAGTCCAGGGATATTCCAATAACAAAGTCTTCTTACCAGTCGTCGTAGTCATACACAATAAACAGTTGCAAACAGTAGCAAACACAGCACAGAGCAGTAAAGAGCAATAACGATTAGGAAAGAGAAACAAACCATGTTTCAAGCTCCCTCTTAAGGACATTGGTTACAGAGCTAACCAATCAGGATACAGTATGATGCAATACAGCAATACAGTCTTAAAGCTATATTGAGGGTTTATATATTGCCAACCCAACAAGTTAGGTAATTATCATTTCCTAACAAAAGCTATTTTTAATTTTAATTTTTTTTTTGTCTCAGATCACAATTAAAGAGAACTGGTCCACATCTCTCTCTCTCTCTTTTTTTTTTTAGCACTGAGCAATTCTGATTTCAGTTGCTAAGATTAAGTATTTAAAAACTTTTCGATTTTTAAGCTTCAGATTTAGACTTACCAACCACTGAAGCTCACTTCCTAAAATTCCTGCACTGACAGTGTTACTTCCTGGGGCAGTGATGGCTAACCTTTTCAGCACCAAGTGTCCAAAGCGTATGTGTGCACGTGCTTTACGCATGCGCTCACATGCCCACCCATAATGCAATGCGTATGCAACTCCCCCGAGCATCCCGCTCCCTGCACATGCGCGTGTGACCCGGGGTGGTTCTACTTACCTGTACTACCGGTTCGCAATGGGACTGTGCACGCTTCTGCACATGCGCAGAAGCTTCCTGATGACATCCGGGTCAGTGGGCGGAGCCTCCCACCGATTTTACTACCGGTTCTTGCAAACTGGTCCGAACTGGGAACAACCCATTGCTGGTGTGACCCCAGCATGCATTCCCTGCCCATGCGCGTGAGAACCACGCATGCACGCATGACCCCCATTTATGCACCGCGTCTCCCACATGCATCGCATCTCCCACATGAGTCCCTCCCTCCGCGCATGCGTGGCAGAGACCCAAAAACCAGCTGGTCGGCGGGAGGCACACCTGCATGCATGGCGGAGCCGAGCTGGGGTGACGGCTCGCGTGCCCGCAGGGAGGGCCATAGGTTCGCCATCATGGTCCTAGGGGTAATTAAAGGTCTACAATCCAGAAAACCAGGCTTGTAGAACATCCACAAGTCAACATATAATACAGTCAAAGCAACTTTATTATTTTTGATATCTACAATTGAAATAGTATAAAATGTACTGCATGTCATTTAAGATTTGAATGTTGTAGGACTTCTCTGAGGATGTGGGGGAGTTCGTTTTGTTTTTGCTTACATTTATTTATGTGTTTTATTTTGTTTTTCTTTACCAGTGATAACATCACTGTAACATCATCAGTGCTATGACCTTGGAGCAGTCAGAGGTTCCTTGGTAGTGGAAGGGGTCTCCTTTCTGCCTTATCGGTGATTGGGTGGACTGCACAATTGGGTGTGATTATTTTATATATGACTAGCTTATTTTATATATGACTAGCTGATAACCCAACGTTGCCTGGGTATTTATTTATCCAAATCCTGTATTAGACAGGAATAGCAACTTCATCCTGAGCCTGATTCCGGTGACAATTAAATTACTTAGAAATATTTTCCCTGTGCCCCCAGAAGCATCAAGTAACATGATACCATCTTGTTGTTTTGCTAGCTGATCTATGATCATTTGGATGTTGTAGTTGTTTTCTCATATGTACGCCTTGAAAATGTCCAGACCAAACATAATTTCTAATATTGGATTTTCTCCCTTACCAGAGGGAGCTCCCTTGTGGAGTACTGTGAAGCCGTTACCATGGCAACTCCACTGTGAGGTACAGTAGAAGCCATTTTAAGGCAGCCCAGTATAACCCATTTTAAGGCACAACAGGCTGTATCTTAACAGAACACACACACCGAGGGGTGTTAGGTGTGTCTTACTTCTTTCCAGAGAGTAAGTCATCTGTGTACCAAGTTTGGTTGAAATTGCTCAAGGCGTTCCAGAGTTATGCTGGAACATACACACACACATATGTGTGTATATTATATACTGTATATAGATTGGTTTACTAACTCTTCCCCTGCTAATGTACCTACCCAGAAGCACCAATGGTATCTTTGTGTTTCCACTCCAAAACAGGTAATCCTCGACTTACGACAGTTTGTTTAGTGACCGTTCAAAGCTACAACAGTCACTGAAAAAAGTGACTTATGACCATTTTTCACACTTACGACCATTGCAGCCTCTCCATGGCCCCATGATCAAAATTCAGATGCTTGGCAACTGACTCATAGTTATGACAGTTGCAGTGTCCTGGGATCATGTGATCACTTTCTGACAAACAAAATCAATGGGGAAGCCAGATTCACTTAAAGAATGGTTGCTGGAATTGGGTATGTTTAGTTTGGTGAAAAGAAGGACTTAGGGGAGACATGATAGCAGTGTTCCAATATCTCAGGGGCTGCCCCAAAGAAGAGGGAGTCAAGCTATTCTCCAAAGAACCTGAGAGTAGAACGAAGCAATGGGTAGAAACTAATCAAGAAAAGAAGCAACTTTGAACTAAGAAGAAATTTCCTGAATGTTAGAACAATTAATCAGTGGAACAACTTGCCTCCAGAAGTTGTGGATGCTCCAACACTGGAAATTTTTAAGAAGATGTTGGATAACCATTTGTCTGAAGTGGTATAGGGTTTCCTACCTGGGCAGGGGGTTGGACTAGAAGACCTCCAAGGTCCCTTCCAATTCTGTTATTCTATTCTATTCTTCTTAACAACAATGTCAGTAAGTTAACAACTGCAACGATTTATTTAACTATCACAAGAAAAGTCATAAAATGGGACAAAATTGACTTAACAAATGCCTCATTTAGCAACAGAAATTCTGGACTCAATTATGGTTGTAAGCTGAGGACTATCTATATTACACTCTTCGTACTGATGACGTTAGCTTTCTTTTAGTATGAACTCTCTCTGATGACACAAATCTTTCCCTCCCTCTTCTCTCCCTCCCTCCCTCCCTCCCTCCCTCCCTCCCTCCCTCTCTCTCTCCCCCTCTTCCCTCTTCCCTTTCCCCCCCTTCCTTCTTCTCTCTTCTCTCTTTTCTGTATGAAGTCTAATATTGCACTGAAAGTTGAATCCAGCCTGGTTAATAAAGTTGCAACCTGACTAATACATCAGGGGGACCCTACAGCTTTTTAACAGATTCCCTGTGAACAAAATGATTGTCTTAAATTCAAATCTGAGCCGAGATTGGATGCTTTGCCTCTTAATTAAAATCAAGGCCCTTTTTATCAAACAGTCACCACGAGGATCTGCTGATGTCTGCCTGCCAGCAGAATCCCTTATTCCCATTTTGATTAGGAAATGGGATTACATTAAAATTGATTCTCCTTCCGTGCTCCGTTTGTACACTCTTCCCTTTGATTCAATTAGATTGCTGGCTCAGTGCCTCTCCCCGACTTCGGGATAGCAGGATCGCTTCTGTTCTGTCGGTGACTTGCGTCATATTGTTGATTGATCACTGGCAGCTCGGGAAGCTTAACCCAAAGATGAACTGTAATTTGTAAATGCATAGCTTTATCCACCGGTCCTTCTGGCCATCTGAGCTGGCTTAATATAGGATCCCCATTAGTGATTTATGGTATCTTCCAGCATCAGCCAGCTGTCCTTGAGGTAATAAAAAACTCGTGCTGATTATTGTTATTTCAGCACAACTGTTGGTTGATGACTTTTAGAAGATGCTAAAGGTTTCCAGTGAGACTCTGAATAATGTCTTCGGATAGAACAAGGAAACAATTGCTCTGCTCTACGGTGTACCCTTAGTTCTCCCACACTAAGTACACCCACTTTGAATACTGGGACTAGTTTTGGACACTGTGGTTCAAAATAGGCAGTGACAAATTGGAGAACCACTGCCAAGTGGTGAATGACCTGGAAAGTATTTCCTCTACCAGGAATGATTAAAGAAACTGTTTAATGCTGCGGTCAGCAACCTTAAACACTCAAAGAGCCACAAAGGTCCTAACCGGAAGCTCTCTGTTCAATTCTGGAGCCAACCGGAAGTCCGGTTCCACCATCATAGAGTCTCCTCCTAGTGTGGCATCCTTTTTCCTCTCCCAACCAGAAGTCCAGTTCCCCCCACCATAGAGACTCCTCCTAGCATGGCATTCTTTTTCCTCTCCTGACCGGAAGTCCAGTTCCCCCACCATAGAGTCTCCTCCTAGCGCGGCATCCTTTTTCCTCTGCCAATCGGAAGTCCAATTCCCCCACCATAGAATCTCCTCCTAGCGCGGCGTCCTTTTTCCTCTACCTGTCCTAACCAAAAGTCCTATCAATTTATTTATTTATTTATTTTATTATTAGTTTGTCAAACATGTACAAGATAGCAGGTATGAATATGAACAAATAAATACAAATAAGTGGCGACAGTAGGACAGGGATGTTAGGTACGCTGGTCGGAAAACCTGCTCCTTGCCATAGAGCAGTGATGGGTAACCTTTTCCGGACTAAGTGCCCAAAGCGTGCGTGTGTGTGTAAATGCGTGCATGCGTGCCCAAACCCCCAAAATGCAATGTGAGTGTGGGTCCTGCACATCCATACTGCCCCCAAACATGCACACGTGCCATACGCATGCGCCCCACCCCCATGCATATGCACACAGGCCCCCCACATGCATCCCATCCCCACACATGCACTCACAGGCCCCCACACGTGCCCTTCCCACCACACATGTGCAGACAGCCCCCACACATGTGCGGCAGAGGCCTGAAGACCAGCTGGCTGGTGGAAGAAGCACGCTCATGTGTGGCAGAGCTGAACTGGGGCAATGGCTCATGTGCCCAGAGAGGGCGCTGCATGCCACCTCTGGCACGCATGCCATAGGTTCGCCATCATGGCCATAGCTCCTCCTGATGTGCCGTGCTTTTCCCTCCCTAACTGGAAGCTCTTCAAAATTGTGGTGCCAACCGGTGACTGAACCGCAGCAGAGGGATGGAAGAGGATCAGCAGCTCCTTGGGCAGTTTGAGCTTTCTGAGTTGTCACAGAAAGAACATTCTTTGTTGTGCTTTTTTGATGACATTTTTGATGTTAGGTGTCCATTTTAGATCTTGCGATATGGTAGAACCTAGAAATTTGAAGGTCTCTACTGTTGATTATGTGTTGTCTAGTATTTTGAGAGGTGGAAGTATGGGAGCATTTCTCCTGAAGTCTACCACCATTTTTCCGGTTTTGAGTGTATTCAGTTCCAGATTGTTCCGGTCGCACCACGAGGCTAGTTGTTCAACCTCCCGTCTGTGTGCGGATTCATCATTGTGTTGAATGAGACCGATCACTGGTGTGTCATCTGTGAACTTCAGTGGTTTAATAGATGGATCATTAGAGATGCAGTCATTGGTATACAGAAAGAAGAGAAGTGGGGAGAGCATGCTTTGTTTACTTCAAATAGAATTTGTTTACTTCAAATAGAAGATTATGCAAGTCCTTCATATAATCAGCAGATCTAGGTTTACACCGAACTGTGATCAGGCAGGTTTGAGTAAGTGTCAGATAAAAACAATCATCACCTTCTACAAGTTATAGTAATTGGAATAATTGTATGGGGAAAAAGGGGCCACATAGGATTGCAAAGCCAATGTGTTCCTCCATTAAAGATCTCTTCCCTACTGGACAGTTGACCTCAATTTGAAAATATCCACTAAACACTCTGAATAAATTGTTCTTCTGATGCTCTGACATTTAGGAAGTCGCCTCTTATCCCAAACAATCTAGATTGGAGTTTCTGCATCTTATTCCCTGCACTTTTATTTATTTATTAGAAAATTTATATTGCTGCCTATTCGCACATGGCAACTCAAGGCGGCTTACAGGGGGTATAAAAACACTGTATATATATATATATAAAATAAAAGTAATAAAAGAAGATAACCAAATAATAAATTAATATAATATAATAGCCCACTCACCCCGGCGACAACACATCACACCCGCCATTTAATGGGTTCCATTAAATGGGATTCAGCTGGTTCGGACCGGTTTGAGCCAACCAGATGCTAATTTTACATCTGGTTCACCAAACCGGTGGTTGCAAGGACTGGCTGGCCTCTCCCACCCCACCCCACCCCTCCCAGGAATCTCCATGTGGCCCATTTTGGATGCCAGGTAAGTGCAGCGGCCACACAGAGGCTCTGGGAGGGTGAAAAATGGGCCTCCCTGAAGTTCCAGAAGCCCAGAAATGGGCCCGTTTCTGGCCTCTGGAGGGCCTCCAGAGCCAGGGGAGGCTGTTTTTGCCCTCCCGGAGGCTCAAAGAAAGCCTCCGGACCCTGGGAAAGGCAAAACCCCCCCCACACACACACACCTTGGTGCAGGAGGCCGAGTAGGCCATGCCCACCATAGTCACGCCCACCCAGCAACCGGGCAGAGAACCGGTTGCTAAAATTTTTGAATCCCATTCCTGGTTTCATCCCGTTTTGGGTTCCGCAGGCCCACTGGCAGAATCTGGTCTTCAGCGCCTTCCAGAAGAGTGTTAGAGAGGGGGCCATTCTAATCTCTGGAGGGATGATGTTCCAGAGAGAGGGAGCCACTTTTCTTCTGTAGGAAATCTCTACAAGAATTATTTATTAGTATTTGTTGTTATGAAATGCTGGTGGAGTTTTTTGGCCTTTACTTCAGGAACTCAAGCAGTTTATCTGGGAAAAAAACGCCCTTCATTTATCCCCACAACAACAACACTGTGAGTTTGATGGGGCTGAGTATTATTGATGGCCCAATGAGTTTCCATTACTGAGGATAAACCTGACCTTGGTCCAATCGAGCCTCGGTGGCGCAGTGATTAGAGTGCGGCATTGTAGGCTACTTCTGCTGACTGCTGGCTGCCTGCAATTTGGCAGTTCAAATCCTACCAGGTGTTGTGGCCCCGCCCTCTGAGCCTGTCCCATCGGAGGAAGAAAGCTCCAAGCATGAGGAAGAGGAGTCAGCCAGGCCTCCCTCTCCAGGCCCCTCCCCTCTGGCACTGTCTCAGGTGCCGGCCGAGGGAGAGGAGATTAGCAGGGAGACAGGTGGCTCAGATGAGAGCGGAGGAGAAACATCATTCCTGGACGCACGCCTCCGAAGGCATGATAAACGATTGCAGCAGCTCAGGAGGCGTGCTAGGGATTAGAACTGAGTCACTGGACCACACCCCAGAGACTATATAATAGAGGGTGGTGGCCAGTGATCCCTGTGATGAACAAAACTAACCTTGGATAGTCACTAAAGCCTCGTCCGGAACTATTGAGAGAAATATTATTCTGATTGGACTTTTTGTACGCTAAGTATCTTATCTTTCTGTTTTGTGGAAATAAACGCACTTGGCAGACGGTGTGTAAATCGCTGCCAAGTTGGAGATAAGACCTGGGTGTGTGCCAAAGTGTTTCCTTAACCCTCAGCTGGCTGTGTTTGTGTGTGTGTGTGGACGGGGACAGATCATCAGGCTCAAGGTTGACTCAGCCTTCCATCCTTCCGAGGTGGGTAAAATGAGGACCCAGATTGTTGGGGGAAATAGGCTGACCCTGTAAAACTGTGTAGAGAGGACTGTAACAAAGCGGTATATAAGCCTAAGTGCTATTGCTATTGCTAATATAAGAACCAATCCATCATGCCAAGATGGTTATTGATTTGGTCATTGTGTCATGTGAATTGTCTATGGAGATTCTTGGTCATGCAGGTCATGGTTGTCCCAAAGGTGCTTTTTTTTCAGGAGGCAACTGGACTTTCTTGTTTTTTTCTTTTGAAGACGTTTCGCTTCTCGTCCAAGAAGCTTCTTCATCTCTGACTGGATGGTGGGGAATGGAAGGATTTATACTCCTTGCAGACAGCTGGTCATTTGCATCCTTTTTAGAGAGTTGTTGAGGCCACTTGGAGGCTTGTCTGCATCCTCAGGGTCACTTGAGTGATGCAAATAGGTGTGGAGCCTTCTTGGCTGCAGGATATTTTTTCTGCCCTGTGTCCAGTGATGGGGTTCTGCCAGTTCGGGAGAACCGGTTGTTAACTTTCTGAGCAGTTTGGCAAACTGGTTGTTGGAAGAAATCATTAGGGCAGAGAACCGGTTGTTAAATTACTTGAATCCCACCACTGCCTGTGTCCCTTCCCTGTTGAACACATTTGCAGGCTGTTGGGGTTGAGTCTGTGTTGTCTGCATCTCAAACTGAAGTGCAAATGGTTCCTAGGTGAACAATGAATGATCTTTTCAAGTCTTGACTGACAGCATCCAGATGAACTAAGGAGATGTAGCTAACTCATCTTATGGGCATAAGTATCTTGCTTGATCTCATTTTGCTCCAACATTTCTGTGGGGTCCTGAGTGCTCTTGGAGCTTGGTTGTTTCATTACCGAACTGGATAACGTCATCGGTGCTAGAAAGGAGTGAAGTTTGTTCTCTATTTATATACTAGTGAACGTGTGCAAGAAAATAATCACACTCCGAGAGCAGCAAGGACTCCCAGTTCAACACTGAGCTACAAATACTCTCTTCTTTTGAAACCTGATCTATTACCTTCCATGCACAACTGAATTAGATTTTATTTTATTTTTATTTATTTTATTTTATTTGTCAAGAACGTATTAGGTAATATATATAAGTATAAGCATGAATTGAATACATAAAATGAATACAATTAAAGGGAACATTAGGACAGGGACGGTAGGCACGCTGGTGCTCTTATGCACACCCCTTACAGACCTCTTAGGAATGGGGTGAGGTCAGACAGTCTAAGGTTAAAATTTTGGGGGCATTGACCACTCTGTTGCTGAAGTTGTATTTTCTGCAATCGAGTTTGGAGCGGTTCACTTTAGGTTTGTATCTGTTGTGTGCTCGTGTATTGTTGTGGTTGAAGCTGAAGTAGCCATTGACAGGTAGGACATTGTAGCAGATGATTTTATGAGCTATGCTTAGGTCATACCGAAGGCGGCATAGATCCAAAATTTCAAGTCTGGTGGCATAAGGTATTTTGTTGCGAGCAGAGGAGTGGAGGACTCTTCTTGTGAAATATTTCTGGACACATTCAATTGTATTAATGTCCAATACGTAGTGCGGGTTCCAGACAGATGAGCTGTATTCAAGAATTGGTCTAGCAAATGTTTTGTATGCTCTGGTTAGTAGTGTGATATTACCGGAAAAGAAGCTATGCAAGATTAAGTTTACAACTCTTTGATTAGACTCGAATGAAATCAGAGATATGAGCCAGATTTTAACTGCTTTGCACATTTCTCATTTGATCCAGATTCAAGGGAGAATTCTACCCCTATAATTAGGTCATTCATTGGACAAAGATCTTTTGAAGTTAGTTAGAAGGAGAGAAAAAAATGATGCATTGATGCCTTCTGAAGTATTTCTCTCACCTCTATTGCTTTTTTGTTTTTGTCTTAACCAATTAATAAATAAATTACTACCACTTCTCTGTGTTAACTAAAGCATAAAACTACACATTTGAAAGGGCAAGGATGTTAATTGCACTACTAAACGTCAAGCTAGAGATGACTCTTTCATTAGACAAAAGCGGCAAGCGTCCAACACAACTTGGACAATTCGGTGGTATTTTTCCCTCTTCGGTGTCAGCAGAGTGCAAGCCAGTTTTGGACTGAATGTTTTCTTCTTGCTGAATCAGACAGCCAAGATCCACAGGCAATGCCAGGTCAGTTGGAAATCAAGCCATAGATCTGTCAGCGGCATATAAATAAGCATCTCTCGGCAAATTATTCTCTAGATAAATCAAGTTGTGATTCCAGGAATTGCAAATTATAGCTTGAGCTCTTTGGTGGAAAATTATGGAATGGGTAATCCATGGTATATCTGGAGGGTGACCAGTAGGCCAATTGTGCAAACTTGATAATATTTTAGAGTTACAGAATAACAGAGTTGGAAGGAGATTTTCTAAGTCCCTGCTCAAGAGGAGACCATATACCATTTCAGACAAATGGTTGTCCACTCTCTTCTTGAAAATTTCCAGTGATGGAGCTCCTACAACTTCTGAAGGCAAGTCCTTCCACTGATTAATAATTGTGACCCTCAGGAAATTTCTCCATAGTTCTAGGTTAGATCTCTCCTTGATAAGCTTCCATCTGCTACGTCTTGTCCTGCCCTCAGGTCAGGGGTGAAATGCTCCTGGTTCGGACCAGTTCAGCCAAACTCGTAGCAATGGCAGACGGTGGTTCGGAGAACTGGTAGTGATGGTGGCACAAGGCTCTGCCCACCTATCTGGTCGTTGTTACTTCCTGGTTTTAACCAGGAAGTAACCTGTTTTTTACCCCCTCCACATGTGCAGAAGGGTTTGCACATGTGCAGAGGGTCTAAATGTGCACGTGATACAGAGGGTCCAAGCTCAGCGTGTGCACTTCTGAACCGGTTGTGAAGGTAAGTAGATTTCACCCCATCTCAGGTGCTTCTCTTTGTTAGAGTAGACATACCCGGTTCTTGCAACTATTCTTCATATGTTTTAGCCTCCAGCCCCCTAATCATCTTTGTTGTTCTTCTCTGCACTCTTTCTAGAGTTTCAACATCTGTTTTGTGTTTGGGGTGACCAAAATGTCAAACAATAGTTGCTCAATGAGAACTCCATCTTCAACAAGCTCTGTTGTTAAAACATTATAAAGTTAATACCACTTTATAATGCCTTGGTAAGGCCACACTTGGAATATTGCATCCAGTTTTGGTCGCCATGATGTAAAAAAGATGTGGAGACTCTAGAAAGAGGGCAGAGAAGAGCAACAAAGATGATGAGGGGACTGGAGGCTAAAACATATGAAGAACGGTTGCAGGAACTGGGTATGTCTAGTTTAATGAAAAGAAGGACTAGGGAAGACATACTAGCAGTGTTCCAGTATCTTGGGGCTACCACAAAGAAGAGGGAGTCAAGCTATTCTTCAAAACACCTGAGGGTAGAAGAAGAAGCAATGGGTAGAAACTAATCAAGGAGAGAAGCAATTTAGAACTAAGGAGAAATTTCCTGACAGTTAGAACAATTAATAAGTGGAACAACTTGCCTGCAGAAGTTGTGAATGCCCCAACACTGGAAATTTTTAAGAAGATGTTGGATAACCATTTGTCTGAAGTGGTGTAGGGTTTCCTGCCTGGGCAGGGGGTTGGACTAGAAGACCTCCAAGGTCCCTTCCAACTCTGTTATTCTATTCTATTCTATTCTATTCTATTCTATTCTATTCTATTCTATTCTATTCTATTCTATTCTATTCTATTCTATTCTATTCTATTCTGAAAGACCCAAGTGTGATAAAGCTGTCCAGTTGGGATGACCCACAAGTGTGTGTCTAGTTTTACTTTGTAGTCAATATTTCCCAGTCAAAATTGTCCTTCCAAAAGGGATACAAATTTGAAGAATATGAACAAAAGCTGAACAAGAAACCTTGCCTATTTCCTCATCGAATAAGCCAGTAAAAAGTGTACTAAAGTGAAGCATTTCTATAATTCTGTAGATCTACTTTTCTCTACATTCCCCCACAACTATGCTCCACAGCTACATCTTTTATCCTGTTAATCTTGGTAGGGATCAAATGATACCACCACCATAGGTCCACAACTCCTTTACTACTTCTTGCTGTTATTATCTGACAAAGACAGAACCTCGTGAAAACAAACAGCTATGGCACAGCCAGAGGTGGTATTCAGCTGGTTCAGACTGGTTCGCCCGAACCGGTAGCGGAAATCACTGGTGGGCCTGCCCACCCATTCTGACTCTATGCCATCCTATTTAGGCACGTTTTTGAGTCTGGGCGCATGCATGGAAGGCGCACGTGCCAGAAAAGTAAATGCCTGGAAGGCTGGGCGCATGCGTGGACATGCACACATTTGCGAACTATAAGGAAAGTATGGCTTAGGACCGGGGTATCTACGAGACCGCCTTCTGCCACCAGTAGCCTCTCATCGACCAGTACGCTCCCATAGAGAGGGGCTCCTCAGGGTGCCGTCGGCCAAACAATGTCGACTGGCGGCCCCCAGGGGGAGAGCCTTCTCTGTGGGGGCACCCGCTCTCTGGAACGAGTTCCCCCCAGAGATACAGAGGATCTCAGACCTGTGCGCTTTCCGCCATGCCATCAAAACATTTCTTTTCCAGCAGGCCGGCTTGGCCTAACCTCTCTTTTAAACTTTTTAAACTTATTAAAATTCTTAAATTTTAAATTTATTTTATGAATTGGGGTGTTTTAAATTTTGTTTTTCAGGCCAATTATTTAATTGTATTTTAATGGTTTTTTAACATTTGTATTATATGTATTTTATTTGGCTGTTCACCACCCTGAGTCCTTTGGAGTAGGGCGGTATACAAATTCAATAAATAATAATAATAATAATAATAATAATAATAATAATAATAATAATAATAATAATAATAATAATAATAATAATAATAATAAATGTGAATACCAACCCTGGGGGCAGCCCTTAGTGCTGCATGACCTATGGTAATCTGCATTTATTTATTTTGGGGGGGCATTCTGGTCTATCCATTAAAAAATAGCAAAGCAACCAAAGAGGACCACTAATGTTTAAGGACCAGCAATGAAAGGCAACGAGCTTGGAATCATCTAAAACATGAGATCAGGTTTTCTTCTGCTTATTACTTCCTTGGTTTTGTATTCTTTTTATTTTTTAAAAAAACTATTCCCTTGGTATGAAAGAGAAATGAAAGAGAGGCAGTGGCTCAGTGGCTGAGCTTGTCAATCGAAAGGTTGGCAGTTCAGCGGTTCGAATCCCTAGTGTGTTGTGTAATGGGGTGAGCTCCCATTACTTGTCTCAGCTTCTGCCAACCTAACAGTTCGAAAGCATGTAAAAAATGCAAGTAGAAAAATAGGGACCACCTTTGGTGGGAGGGTAACAGCATTCCGTGCGCCTTTCGTGTTTAGTCATGCTGGCCACATGACCACGGAGACGTCTTCGGACAGCGCTGGCTCTTCGGCTTTGAAACGGAGATGAGCACCGCCCCCTAGAGTTGGGAACGACTAGCACATATGTGCGAGGGGAACCTTACTTTTATGAAAGAATAATCAAAACATCAATGATGGCACTGACCAGTTCTACACTTAAGTAGGTACAGGGTTAAATTATTTGCAAACACTAGGAAACTCATGAAGGCACTCTTAGGCTAATTAACTAATTAACTGTGACCTGGGTCTCCAACATAGCTTTTAGAATGATTCATTTACCCATTGACTCTTCTATTAATATATCCATGCCCTCCCTGCTATTTTCATTTATTAAAATACATCTACAGAGCTAATATGCTGTAAAGTAAAATTCTGGCTCCTATGGCCCTAGGGTTCCCACAAACTCTTCTAAACTTGTAAGAAAAGACCTGCAACTAGAAGTAGAATAACTGCTTTAAAAGAAAGCAAAGAGTATACTAACAGTAATAGGTGTCGTTGCAGCATCCCCAGGATCATTTCATCAAAATTCGAACCCCTGGCAACTGGTTCATATTTGTGATAGTTGCAGTGTCCTGGGGGGTCACCTTTTGTGACCTTCTGATAAGCATCTGGGAAGCCAGATTCATTTTACAATCGTGTTACTAACCCAAGGGTCGGCAACCTGCGGCTCTGGAGCCGCATGTGGCTCGTTCATCCCTCTGCTGTGGCTCCTTGTCACTGGTCGGCTCCACAATTGATAGGACTTTCGGTTAGGACAGGTAGAGGAAAAAGGATGACGTGCTAGGATCAGACTCTATGGTGGGGGAACCGGACTTCCGGTCAGCTCCAGAATTGAACGGGGGGCTTCCGGTTAGGACCTTCCTGGCTCTTTGAGTGTTTAAGGTTGCCGACCCCTGTACTAACCGAACAACTACAGCGATTCATTTAACAACTGTCTCGCTTAGCAATGGATATTTTGGGCTTAATTGTGGTTGTATATTGAGATCTACCTGTAGTCTGTACACCTAGATGAAATCAGGATAGGGGTCAGATTTTGCCTGAATTTGTGCTTCTTGTTTGTACCAGATTCAAGGGCGAAAAGATGATTTTGAGTAAACATGGGCCTGTATGCTGGAATTATCAGCAACTCCTTAAAGAAGCTACTTCTTTTCCTGGGTGCAATTCCTGGAAAAGATAAAATTGATTTAAGGAGATGCCAACACATGCAACATGCATGCTCTCTGCTTGGACTCTTGGGTGAGAATATTGAAATTTCTGATTTACGGATAGTGCCGTATTTAATGCCTTGTTGATCCTAGGATGCATCAAATGTTCAACGCCAGATTGTACTGGTGCATATGTGGAAACTATAATTAGATGTTTTCTATGTGCGATATCACCTGATTAATTGGAAATCTTGTTCTGTTCAAGTAACAGTTTGCGTAACAGAATATAATTTATGTTCCTTTCCTTTAAAAAAATAATAACAAACCTTCAGAATAATAGGAAACATCGTGTCGAAACTAATTGTGCATGTAGATGTTTGCATGTCATTATTAAATGACGAAGGAAATACAACATCTCTGAAAACGTGTATATTTGGTGCAGGTTTCATTTCCTTTTCTAGTTGAGGAAGTGAATCATGCTAGAACATTGTAGGCTCAAAATTATGTGCCAATGTTGTTTTAATCAGTGTTACCTGGTTTCTGTTAGCTGCAACAGACCTCTCTTGATTTAAAAAAAATCCCAAAATGATGCACTGTAAAAGAAAATCCACTCAAATGATCCCAGAACTTCCCTCCTATCCTTTTGTGGTTGACCCCTTGAGCTATGGGTTTATGAGCAGTTCTGTTGCCTCAACCATTCTTTACATCCACACTCATACAATTTTAGGATCACTGGGCCGGAAGGGATTGTGATGACCCAGGGCATGGCACAGAAAGAACACAAACAGCTGGTAGTTCAAAGAGCCCCTTTATTGCTCCAAATCTCCCCAAACGCTCCCACGTTACTGGCCGGTCCTAACCCAGAGTGAGAACAAACCCTTACACAAACCTCAAACAGCCTCTGGCTGCAATTAGTCCAGCCCAGCTCTGTCTGCACGGCAATAAATCCCAAATGTATTTGGCCAAACAAGAGCCAAGCAAGGAGTTCAGGGAGCAGAAGATCCAGATAATTAGTCCAGAACGCCAACAAGGAAGGCAAGGACTCTTGGCAAGTTCAAATGTCACCACACAACACTTCAGGAACTCAGCGTTTGTTCCAGGGGTGAAATCTACTTACCTTCCTTACCAGTTCAGAAGTATGTGCATGTGTCACATGTGCACGCAGACCTTCTGCGCATGTGTAAAACCTGCGCATGCACAGAAGGTAAAGAACACATTACTTCCTGGTTAAAACCAGGAAGTAATGACACCCAGGCAGGTGGGCGGAGCTTCACTCCGCCATCACTACCGGGTCGCCGAATCACCTGCCACGATTGCTACCGCATTGTCCGATCTGGTCCGAACCGGGAGCATTTCACCCCTGGTTTGTTCCCGACAAATGCCCCTCCCCACGGTGTCTCCTTAAGTCTCATTCCCCAAGTGTTCCTGGTGAAGCTGGGCGGGGCACTCTCCTCGCACGTGGCCTTATCTGCCTGGACTGATCCCGCCTTCTCTGCACTTTCCTAGCCCTTGCATCAGGAGGGGGTGGTTCTTGCACCTCGTCTGAGCTCTGTCTCTCCTCCCTGACTGCAGGCTTTGCTAATTCCGAACAGCCTTGCCTGGACTGACTCAGCCCTTCCCCAGTTTTCTCCAAGGCCAACGGAGCTGCCCTCTCACTCACTGTCAGTTCTTGTTCCAGCTCATCTTCCATCTCAGATTCAGACTCCGGCAGGGAGCATGACCGGGATCTTGCAGGTCTTCTATTCGAAGCCCAAGTCCAAGGCAGGAGACCTTATACCATCCAGGACAAATGATTGTCTAATCTTTTCTTGAAAATTTCCAGCAATGGAACATCCATTCGTGTAAGAGGCAAGTCATTCCACTGATTCATCATTCACACTGTCTCGATTCTGTCTACAGCTGAAAGAACCTTGGTTCTATTTTTAGCCCTGTTTTGCCCTGCTGACCAAAATCTTTGAACCATTCATGTGAACCAAGAAGAATCGCGTAACAAAAAACTGTCTGGGATTAGAAAGTCTACTAGCATCCATATGTTTAAACTGCCAGCATTGGTTTATTTAGCAACCAGATAAGAACTTTTTATGAATCCACCCGTTATTTAAAATAAAGGGATTAACAGAAATCTAGAATGGTTCTGAGTGGGTTAAAGTGGACGTGGTGGCTCAGTGACTAAGACACTGAGCTTGTCGATCGAAAAGTCGGCAGTTCAGCGGTTCGAATCCCTAGTGTGCTGTGTAATGGGGTGAGCTCCCGTTACTTGTCCCAGCTTCTGCCAACCTAGCAGTTCGAAAGCACATAAAAAATGCAAGTAGAAAAATAGGGACCACCTTTGGTGGGAAGGCAACAGCGTTCCATGCGCCTTTGGCGTTGAGTCATGCCGGCCACATAACCACAGAGACATCTTCGGACAGCGCTGGCTCTTCGGCTTTGAAACGGAGATGAGCACCGCCCCCTAGAGTTGGAAACGACTAGCACGCATGTGCAGGAAAACCTTTACCTTTACCTTTAGAGGGTCAACTCAGCCTTCCATCCTTTCTAAGGTGGGTAAAATGAGGACCCGGTTTGTGGGGGCAATAAGCTGACTTTGTATAAAATATACAAAAGTATGAAGGCTATTGCTTAACGCATTGTAAGCCGCCCTGAGTCTCCAGAGAAGGGCGGCATATAAATCGAACTAATAAATAAAATAAATAAATAAATAAAGTACCTGTTGAGCACCCTATCATTTTATAGGATCATGCAGCAGCTGCTGGAATCAACCACATGATCCTGGGAGAAGATATGGGGCAGATGAGTTATCGGCAGTACTTTATGGAGTTCTTATATCAAGGTTGCACCCTGCATTATTGGTTTAATTCCTCAAATTATTATATTTTAGGCAAGAATAATGTCAGGTCTGGAAGCCATCTTTTGCATTGGATCTTCAGGCCTGCCACATTTAGTGCTGTGGGAAACTGGGAGGGGGGATTGTATGGAGTAGGGGAGATATATATTCATAATAACATTCCATTCTCTGAGAGTCAAGGACATCTTGCCCTGCACCTGGAGTGGTGTGACCGAGACGCATCTCCAGTTGGGACGGTGCATTGATTGGCCCATGTGATGGACAAGTGGGTGCTGGGCAGGGACTTGGACTTTTCTATAGATGGGGAAAAACTGGAAGCTTTCAGATTCGGGTTTTCCCCAGATGTGTCAATATGACATCTGTAATAAAATGGAACTTTGAGGAATTTCTAGCCTTGGAGTCTTCTTTCGTTGGGGGTGTTACTTGGAACCTTGACAAATAGAGGTATCTGTTGGAAGTCACAATTTATTTTATTTATTTATTAGTTCGATTTATATGCCGCCCTTCTCCGGAGACTCAGGGTGGCTTACAATGCATTAAGCAATAGCCTTCATACTTTTGTATATACCTGCTTAGTAGGGCTTTTTTTGCCGCCCCTTCCCCCAAGCGGTGTTCTATTTTATACAAAGTCACCTTATTGCCCCCACAAACCAGGTCCTCATTTTACCTACCTCGGAAGGATGGAAGGCTGAGTCAACCTTTCACCTGGTGAGAATTGAACTCGCAGTAATTGCAGGCAGCTGGCAGCTAAGTGCTACTTTAACAGCAGTTTAGTCCGCTGCGCCACCAAGGCTCCTTGATGTCAACATGAAGGCAATTCTAGGCTTACATCATAACATCTGACCAAATATAAGATATGCCATTGGCATGAATATACCATAAGAGATGAGTCATAAATTGCCCACTGAATCCCTCTATCGATGCCTATGGACCCAAGAGATACTATTTTCTGATTTTCATAATAGTTGCCAACAGCATCACCTGTCTCTCTTTCCTTATTTTTATATATTCTGAATTTGTTGTTCTGCCTCCCCCCCCTTTCTCTGCCTTCAAGTTCATTTTGCATTCTGCCTTCTAAGGCTCAGTTAACACTTTACAGACTATATAGAGTATACAGATTAACCAAGCTGGAACGGACCTTATAGGTCAGTGATGGCTAACCTTTTTGCCATCGTGTGCCAAAAGCGGAGGGGATGCAGGTGGGTCATGTGTGAGTGTACCCATACCCATAATTCAAAGTGCCCCCCCACGCTCCCCCCACTTTTGGCATGTGATGGCATGGTGAGCCCAGTAGACCCATTTTTGCCCTCCTAAGGCTCCAAGAAAGCCTCTGGAGCCTGGGGAGGGCAAAAACAGCCTTCCCCATCCCCTCCGGAGGCCCTCCGGAGGCTGGAAACAGCCCATTTGCTGACTTCCGGTGGGACTGGAAGTCCCGTTTCTTGCCCTCCCTGGGCTCCAGAGGCTTTCTAGGAGCTGGAGGAGGGCAAAAACGGGCCTTCCCCCCCTCCTGAGGCCAAAAATGGCCCATTTGCTGACTTCCAGTGGGCCCGGAAGGCCCAAAAATCAGATGCACACATCAGAGTTGAGCTAGGGCAATGTACGTGTGCCCAACGATATGGCTCCGCATGCCACCAGTGGCGCGTGTGCCATAGGTTCGCCATCACGGTTATAGGTCATCTAGTCCGGGGGTGAAATTTACTTACCTTCCCTATCGGTTTGGAAGTGCACGTCCATGCTTGGACCCTCTGCGCATGCACAGAAGGTAAAAAAACAGATTACTTCCTGTAACCTGTTTAACAACATCTGGGCAGGTGGGTGGAGCCTCACGCCACTGCCGCCGCTACCAGTTCTCTGAACCACCTGCTGCCGCCGCTACTGGTTTGCCTGAACCGGTGCGAACCGTTAGCATTTCACCCCTGATCTAGTCCAATCACCCGCCCAAGCAGACCCTACACCATTTTTGACAGATGGCAGTCCAGTCTCTTCTTGACAGCTTCCAATGATGAAGCTCCCACAACTTCTGGAGGCAACTTCTGTTCCATGGGTTGATTGTTCTCACTGTCAGAAAAAATTTCCTTATTTCCACATTGAATCTCTCCTTGTTCGGTTTCCATCCATTATTCCTTGTCTGGCTTTCAGGTTCTTTGGGAAATATCTTGACCCCCCTCCTCTCTGTGGCAGCCCTTCAAATACTAGAACTACACTAGAAATGCCCAGTACCTGCAACTGTTCATCGTATGTTTTAATCTCCAGTCCCCTAATCATCCTGGTTGTTCTTCTCTGTACTCTTTCTAGAGTCTCAACATCTTTTTTATAATGCGGTGGCCAAAACTGGATGCAGTACTCTAGGTGTGGTCTTACTAAGGCTTTACAGAGTGGTATTAGTACCTCCCTTGTTCTTGATTGTATCCCTCTTTAATGCAATTTAGGATTGTGTTAAGGATATTGTTGTTGTGTTACCAACCAGCAGAGTGTAGAGCACAGAGAGCAATGAATAAGAGATGTGCAAACTGGTTTATTAAAAGTTTACTTTACAGTGAAAAAACAATCTCATAGTCTTTAAATCAATCCAAGTCTTTGCCAGTTAAATCAGTCCAGTGATACAAAAACTCTTCTTACCACACAAACAGTAGTTGGTTAGAATAACAAACTCACTCTGGTTCACAAACCATGATGGTAGCAGATCCATCCAACGATGATAGCACAATGATTACAACTCCACACATTATGGTAGCTTATCATCAACTGAATACTTTACAGTACCTTTCTTAAATACATTTACAACCAGTGATTATCTAATTACAGCATGACTCAGCATTACAATGAATCAGCAGTAAAACTTTAAAGTCACATAATACATATTCACATTAAAGTTACAGTACACATACATTGTCTGGACAACTTGTTAGGCTCAAACCATATCCTAACAGATTGCATTGGCTTTTTTTTGGCTGCTGCTGCACACTGTTGTCTCATATTTAATTGGTTGTCCACTAAGACTCAAACTTTGCTTTAGCAGAATGGAAATAATCCACCATTTCCATCACATGGACATCAAAGCAGAAGAGCTGCCTGAAGATTCAAAGCTTCTTTGCAAAAGCCTTCTGTTGGGCCACGTTCCCACCCTTTGTTGCTTCAAATGTTTGATGCAGCTAAGCCATTAATTCAGTTAATTACTATAGAATGCGGGGTCAGCCGAGGTCCTGATGAAAGCAGACACATATTTAGCATAATAAATTGCAGGCTTTATCTCTCCATTTCCTCTTGTGTTATCTGCAACAATACCCAGCACAGAAGGATAGGGAAAGCATGAACAACTTAAGGCATCAAGTTCTGAAGTTTTAAAAGCTTCAAAGATCCTTGAAGTTTGATGGAAAGTGTCAGCTTTTGAAGCTTTCTGAAAATCTGGCCCACACGTTCCTTTGGCATCCTAATAAGATCCAAAAAGGCTGAGATGTAGCAAGCTCAGAGGAACTTGGATGTGTTTCACTCTCTTCTCTCTTTAAAGAGTTCTGCATCCTTCACCATGGATAATTTCAGCCAAGATTTGATTCCTCGGAGTCTCTCTTAGCTTGGTTCTGCAATGCCCAGATTATGAAAATCCTTCTATATGCCTATTTTGATCACTGAGAGGTGTTGAAAGGAACTGCATACAAACATGCCAAGCTGGTGTCAGAGTTGAAAACAGACCCTATGCTGTCAAAACTGTTTTGTTACTCAGCAACAAGATTCCAGCAATTTGCCATTGCAACCTCACATCTTCCAAGTGTCCTATTTACCAGGAATAGTCACTACGTATAAGAGAGAAAGTGAGCAAGAGAGATAAAGATTAGAAAGGTCCATCTGTAGCGAATGGTTTGACTTCGTATTTGATTTTAGAGAAGATACTACCGTGTTTTCCCGAAAATAAGACCCTGTCTTATATTTTTTTGATCCCTGAAATAAGCGCTTGGCCTTATTGTCATGTGCTCAAAAGCCCGATTGGGCTTATTATCGGGGGATGTCTTATTTTGGGGGAAACAGGGTAGAAGGGTATTTTGCCCGACAAGCAGTCAAATGTCTATAGAATGTACCATTTTTCTTTCTTTCTTTCCATCAGTCTTTCTCACCACCATCTAAAATAAATGTTTCTGGGTGGGAAAATGTAGATCCAGGTGACACAATGGCTTAAAATAGGAACTATTAATAGATTGGGGATGTTGGTTAGATATAAATAACAAAAAGACAGAACTTTTGGGAAAAGGGCCTTGGTAGTACAGTGGTCTAAAGCACCCTGTTATTAAGACCAGCTGCCTGCAATTACTGCAGGTTCGAATCTCGCCAAGGCTCAAGGTCGACTCAGCCTTCCATCCTTTCTAAGGTAGGTAAATTGAGGACCCAGTTGTGGGGGCAATAAGCTGACTTTGTATAAATATACAAAAGAATGAAGGCTATCACTTAGCGCATTGTAAGCTGCCCTGAGTCTCCAGAGAAGGGCGGCATATAAATCAAATTAAAAAAAAAAAAATCCAAGAGAGATTTCTTGCTAAGATGACCAATACTGTAGAACACCAATACCATTAGAATAGAATAGAATAGAATAGAATAGAATAGAATAGAATAGAATAGAATAGAATAGAATGGAATGGAATGGAATGGAATGGAATGGAATGGAGTGGAGTGGAGTGGAGTGGAGTGGAGTGGAGTATAGAGTAGAGTAGAACAGAACAGAACAGGAATGCAGAATAGAACAAGAATACAGAATAGAGCAGAGCAGAGCAGAGCAGAGCAGAGTAGAGTAGAGTAAAATAGAATAGAATAAACAGAATTGGAAGGCACCTTGGAGGTCTTCTAGTCCAACCCCCTGCTTAAGGCAGGATTCCCTACACCACTTCAGACATATAGTTATCCAATCTCTTCTTAGAAACTTCCAGTATTGGAGCATTTACAACTTCCGGAGGCAAGTTATTCCACTGACTAATTGATCTAACTGTTAGAGAAATTTCTCCTTCGACCTAAGAGAAGAGAATATTTGTAGCTCAGGGTTGAACTGTGGAGTCCTTGGTGCTCTCTGAACTTGGTTGCTCTCTTGCAGATGTTTCATGACCCAACTAGGTAACATCAGCCATGATGATGATGATGATGGAGTCGGGGTTAACCTCAAGGTTGAACGGTGCAATCCTCAATGCTCTCTGAGTTTGGTTATTTTCTTGCAGAGGTTTCATGACCCAACTTGGTAACATCATCAATGCTGCTTGAGTTCCTTAATTGGGGTTTGCTATACATTTGCTGAACTGCCTGCAAGAAAACAACCAACCTCAGAGGACACCAAGGACTCCAGAGATGAGTGAGATTTACTGAAACAGGTCCATTTGGAGACTGAACAATTATTTTACCTCCAGCTGTTGCTAGCAATAAGTGAAGTTCTGAAGTCGAGCTAGACCAGTGCTGGCTAACCTTTTCTGGACCGAGTGCCCAAAGGGCATGTGTGAATGCACAAATGGGCACCCGAACCCCAAAATGCAATGTGCACCCCCCGCGCATTTGCCCTACCCCCTGTGCATGTGCATGCCCTCCGCATGCACCCTCCCCCCCCCATGCACACATGTCCCCCCATGCCCCCCACATGCACAGCAGAGACCCAAAGACCATCTGGCCAGCAGGAGGTGCGCACACATGCATGGCAGAGTTGAACATGCCCCAGAGAGGGTGCTACATGCCACCTCTGGCACACGTGTCATAGGTTCACCATCACGGAGCTAGACTCTTGGAGGGAATTTGTGTGTGGCTTTCTTAGCAATAGTGAGTAGTCATCCCGTTCTTCTGTTATATAAGTTCAGCTGCTTTTTCTTGCTGATAGTCTTGATATTTCCTGGAAGTTTCCCGGCTAAGTACTAACCAGGATTGGCTCCCATTTTTGGGGTAAGACAGTGTTGGCTGGTGTTACCGCCTCCTGAGATTACCTAGCAGAAGGTTTTTCTTGGTTCAAAAAGGGCGACTCAACATTCCACTTAAAAACCGTTAAAAACCGTTAATTCATTTTTAATTTATTGGGGTGTTTTAAATCTGTCTTCGGCCAAATTGTTTAATTCGATTTTATTCAGTTTAAAATTTTGTATTTATGTTTTTTATCCTGTGGCTGTTCACCACCCTGAGTCCTTCGGGAGTAGGGCGGTATACAAATCAAATAAAACTAAACTAAACTAAACTAAACTGCAACCGGGATTATTTGGAGATTTTACATGCAAACACACACAGGTGTGCACCAGTGGTGAAATCCATTTTTTTTTACTACCGGTTCTGTGGGCGTGGCTTGGTGGGCATGGTATGGCTTGGTGGGCGTGGCTTGGTAGGCATGGCAGGGGAAGGATACTGCAAAATCTCCATTCCCACCCCACTCCAGGGGAAGGATACAGCAAAATCCCCATTCCCGCCTCACTCCTGGGGGAAGCATACTGCAAAATCTCCATTCCCACCCCACTCTGCGACCATCCAGAGGTGGTATTTGCCGGTTCTCAGAACTACTCAAAATTTCTGCTACCGGTTCTCCGAACTGCTCAGAATTTCCGCTACCGGTTCTCCAGAACCTCTCAGAACCTGCTGGATTTCACCCCTGGTGTGCACAGTGGAGATAGATTGGTACACACTGAACATGTTAAGGAAAGCTAGGATATTGAAATACATTTTACACTTAAAAAATCCCATCAAAATGTGGAATTTTGATGGAACAAAGCCCCAGATAAAATAATAGGAGATGTATATAGACCAAGCTGTACATCTTGACAGAAAAAAAAGGTGCTAAATAGGTATTGTGAACAGTTCACGGATTTTATCTTCATTTAAATTTTACATAGCCTGGAGAACATTTGCAAATCAAAAGCGGAATGGAATATTTCATTAGTGAGTCTCATCATAGCTTCTGAAATACAACCCACAAATGAACACTTGCTTTCCTTATTAGGAAACAAGATAATGAATCTCTCTCTTTTAACATAGTAGTTGCACTTTCATTGCTATAGTTACTGCAGACAAAGCATGCAACTTGGGACCACAATTCAGCTTGTGTAACCGGGTGTTTCCATCTACTGTTAAACCCAATCTGCACGTGATGTATAACAAGGATGCATTGAAGACATTCATTAACTTAAACAAAAGAAATAATCAAAGAAATATCTTCTGTTGCTACTCATTCTTCCTAATGTGTCCTTTGTGTTCTTCCTAGAGGAAGAGAAATAGAGACTCTAAAAAAAGTGCAGAGGAGAGCAACCAGGATGATTAGGGGACTGGAGACTAAAACTAAAGCATAGGAAGAATGTGTCAGGTTTCGTTGCTATCTTAAATAAACTTCATTCTCAAACGCAAGGTCTCTAATGAATCTTTTTTTTTATTTAAGAATAGAAGAACGACATCCCTGAACTCTTTGTGCAGCCAAAACTGGCACCTCCTTCCATACCCCTCCCTTTCTGTTCTTCAACCCCAATGTCTCATTGGCCATTGTGCAGATCCATCTCTTCATCCCAAGCACTTTCTTTTCACAGGAATTTCCCCCCTCCCTCTGTCACCCAGGTAATGCTATCTACTAAAGAGCAGGGAACTAGGTAAAAGTTCATCTCAGCATTAAAGCAAAGCTTCTCCCTCTCTCATTCATGTCAGCGCTGGAGATCATAATTTGGAACGCTGACAGAATGATTACAGGAACTGGGCATGGCTGGTCTAGTGAAGAGAAGGACCAGGGGAGACATGATAGCCATGTTCCAATACTTGAGGGGCTGCCACAGAGAGGAGGGGGTCAAGCTCTTTTCCAAAGCACCTGAAGGCCAGACAAGGAATAATGGATGGAAACTAACCAAGGAGAGATTCAACCTAGAAATGAGGAGGAACTTTCTGACAGTGAGAAAAATCAACCAATGGAACAGAAGTTGCCTTCAGAAGTTGTGGGAGCTTCATCACTTGAGACTTTCAAAAAAAGATTGGACTGCCATTTGTCAGAAATGTTATAGGATCTCCTGCTTGAGCAGGTGGTTGGACTAGATGACCTATAAGATCCCTTCCAACTCTGTTAATCTGTTAAAGGTTGCTACAACTGTACTCAGCTGTACACAGCTATGGATTTCTGATATTTTGTCTACTAAACAAAATATCCACTAAGACCACTAAAAAAATTGTTCCCTCGGTGCAATAGGAGTGAGTCACAATATTGTTGGCACAGATCTTGTCCTCTTTTCTACATCTGTCCTGACATTACACCACTGCTCCAAAAGAGCCATGGCATCAGGACAATCATGTTTATCAGAAGGCTGGAAGTAGTAAAGTCCTTTAGATGTTGGTGTCTACCAGAGGTGGGTTTCAGCAGGTTCTCACCAGTTCTGGAGAACCGATTGTGGAAATTTTGAGTAGTTCAGAGAACCGGTAAATATCACCTTTGATTGGCCCAGCCCCCATCTATTCTCTGCCTCCCGAGTCCCAGCTGATCGGGAGGGAATGGAGATTTTACAGTTACCTTCTCCTGGAGTGGGGTGGGAATGGAGATTTTACAGTATCCTTCCCCTGACATGCCCACCAAGCCATGCCACGCCCACCAAGCCACACCCACAGAACTGGTAGTAAAAAAATGTTGAACCCACCACTTCTGTCTATCATGGTAAATCTTGGTTTGTTTGCTTGAAACCTAAATGTATACATCACTCCAATTCTGAAAGACCTTAGGTGGTTTACAACAACATAACAGATATGTCCCACACCCCTTGATCTATAAAATCCAGATCAATAAAAATGATTAATCCCACTCCCTTCCAGCACTGATGACATTACCAGGTCTGGTAATGAAAGTCTGTAGAGATTCTCAGTCATAGTTGTCCCAAAGGTGCTTTTTCAGGAGGCAACTGGACTTTCTTGTTTTTTCTTTTGAAGATGTTTCACTTCTCATCCAAGAAGCTTCTTCAGCTCTGACAGTATAGTGGGGAATGGTAATGAAAACATCAGCAAGAAAACAACCAAACTCAGAGAGCGCTAAGGACTCCACAGTTCAACCCTGAACTACAAATATCGCCTTCTATCCAGGGGTGAAATGCTTCCGGTTCGGACTGGATCACCCAATCCGGTAGCGATGGAGGCCGGTGGTTCGGAGAACCGGTAGCAAAAATCCCTGCTGCCACCATGCCCAGCGCGATCATCAGAGGCTTTTTTTTTTACTTTTAAAAGCATGTTTTCTACAACCTCTTCGGCTGAAAAAAATGCTTTTAAAAGTAGAAAAAAAAAAGCCTCTGATGATCGCGCGGCTCAGCTGGGATCGTCAGAGGCTTTTAAAAGCATTTTTTCTACAACCTCTTTGGCCAAAGAGGTTGTAGAAAAAATGCTTTTAAAAGAAAAAAAAGCCTCTGACGATCAGGCAACTCAGCTGGGATCGTCAGAAGCTTTTAAAAGCATTGTTTTTACAACCTCTTCGCCAAAGAGGTTGTAGAAAAAATGTTTTTAAAAGAAAAAAAGAAGTTGGCCACGCCCACCCAGTCACATTACCCCACCACCAGCAAGCCACGCCCACAGAACCAGTGGTAACAAATTTTAGATTTCACCCCTGTTTCTATCAATGTACAATCAACCCAATTAAAATACACCAAAAACAAATCAGTCGATACCACTACAGGGGCCAATGGGTCTGTTAGAAGAAGACTGTTTCAACCAGTGGTGGGTTTCAGAAATGCTTACCACTAGTTTGCCACGTGGTACGCCTTCCGCACATGTGTTTTGCTCGCACGAACACCTGCGCATGCACCCAGCTTTGAAAATGTGGCTAAATAGGGCATCTTTATGCCAGGGGCAAGTGGGCAGTCGCCACTACCGGTTCGCTTGAACCGGTTCAAACCGGCTGAATACCACCTCTGGCTTCCCCCGTTTCTTGAAATGCAAGTAAGTTGTTTGGCAAAACCAAATCTTAGGGAATCTTTCCATAATATTGAGGCTGCATGTTAAGGATATTGGTGTTGTGTTACCAACCAGCAGAGTAAATGCACAAGGAAACGTTGCTGAGAGCGATGAATAAGAGTTATGCAAACTGGTTTATCAAAAGCTTACTTTATAGTAGAAAAACAGTCTCATAGTCTAAACAAATTCCAAGTCTTTGCCAGTTAATCAGTCCAGTAGTTACAGATATCTTCTTACCAAACAAACATTAGTTGGTTAGAATAACAAACTCACTCTGGTTCACAAACCAGGATGGTAGCAGATCCATCCAATGATGATTACAGATAGCAACTCCTCTCAATGGAAGCATATCATATCAGCTTCATCATCAAACTGAATACGTTACAATACCTTGCTTAAATACTCTCACAACCAGTCATTACCTAATTACAGCATGACTCAGCATTACAATGAATACCTTTAAAGTATCATAATACATTTACAGATTAAAGTTACAGTACACATATATTGCCTGGACAACTTAGTTAGGCTCAAACCATATCCTAACATTCTCCCCTTTGGACAGGTCAATATATACAGTTTAGATTCTTAATCCATAGCTTTCACAACACGTTCTATGTTTTATAGCACCTTGCGCTTTGGTAAAATTATCAGCTATATTGTCTTCCGACGTACAATATTCCAACTTAACCATGTTGCTTTGGATACACTGACGAACATTCAGATACCTAATGTCCTTAACACTGCAACTGAGAAGGACCAGCTCTGGACCCTGATCCTTGAACCTCATGAAATGGGAATCCGAAGCATCTTCGCGTAGGATGGGCTGAATGTGGCCAGTGGGATAAGCTACATGTCCAAAAACACCAAGCCATCCAGGGCTTCATGGATTGAAATCAACTGTTCTGTCCCCGTCCCACATGCACACACACCAACAGACATCCAAGAGTTAAAAACCAAACCAGCCGACAAAATCCTTTTCCTTATGATAACGGAACTTGGCAGCAACCTAATGGCTGCCTGCCAAGAGTTTATTACTCACAAAGAGAAGAGATAACTTCACCCCACTTCTGGTACATCAAAGTAAAATGTTCAATAATTACAGAGTAAATCAAGTCCAAATATAATCCAGCAAAGCCTATAGCAAAAGTCCGGCAATGCAGAATGGCGTGGACGCTTTCAGCTTTGTTCATCACAAGGCTTGACTGGTCCCTTTTATACTCTGTGGGGTGTGGTCCAGTGACTCAGCCTAATCTCGGGCACGCCTTTTCTTCTGTTGCGTGCGTTTATCTCTGCGACGCTGGCGTGGATCCAGCCAAGACTCATTACCCTCATCACTGTCCATCTGTGGCTGCGTGGACGTGCTTGGCCCCAGCCCTATCTCTTACCCTTAGGCGGACACCGAAGGCATTGCCAAAGAGGAGGGTCCTGGAGAGGGAGGCCTTGCCAACTCCTCTCCTTCACTCTCGGAGGCCTCTCCTGCCGATGACACAGGCTCAGGTAACGGAGCCACAACGTCAACGTCTTGAATTTGTGATGTGGAACAGGAGCAGACAAGTTGTGCCCCTGGTATTGCTGAATGATGATTAATAAAAAATTATAAATAAACAGAGCAGGCCATAAAATGGTGGAACCAGTGGTGAAATCCAATTTTTTTTACTACCGGTTCTGTGGGCATGGCTTGGTGGGTGTGGTGTGGCTTGGTGAGTTTAGCTTGGTGGGTGTGGCAGGGGAGGGTACTGCAAAATCTCCTTTCCCACCCCACTCCAGGGGAAGAATACTGCAAAATCCCCATTCCCTCCCCACTCCTGGGGGAAGAATATTGCAAAATCTCTATTCCCACCCCACTCTGGGGCCAGCCAGAGGAGGTATTTGCCGGTTCTCCAAACTACTCAAAATTTCCGCTACCGGTTCTATGAACTGCTAAAAATTTCCGATACCGGTTCTCCAGAACCTGTCAGAACCTGCTGGATTTCACCCCTGGGTGGAACTATTTAACAAACCATGCAAAGTACTGGTTGCTATTATAATTAAGTGCATTCAAGATACAAAACGCCTTACAGTATTTGTGGTGCAACCAAATGCTCTACAATATTTATGACACTGCCTCAGTACATATAATTCACTGTGTTCAAATGTTTTGACAAGACTGAAGAGGACAGAATCTGCGAGCAATTTCCACAGTGTAACCTGATCAGCAGGTGTTGCAACTGTGATACAAAACACATCCCACATCACAACACCACATCCCACTGATGGCTAACCTTTTTGCCATCGCGTGCCAAAAGTGGGGGTCATGCGCACACTTGCCCACACCCAGAAATCAATGCCCCCTGCTCATGAACATGTGACTCCCCCCCGTGTTTCCCCCAGCTTTTGGCACACAATGGCACAGTGGGCACGCTAGGCCCATTTTTCGCCCTCCCCAGGCTCCAGAGGCTTTCTAGGAGCCAAGGGAGGGGGAAAACGGCCTCCCCTCCCCCCTGAGGCCCTTCAGAGGCTGAAAAAAGCCTGTTTTCTGATTTCAGGTGGCCCCAGAAGGCCGGAAAATCAGATGGCTGGCACGCGCATGCGTGCTGTAGCTGAGCTAGGGCAAAACTCGTGTGCCCACAGGTATGGCTCCACATGCCACTTGTGGCATACGTGCCATAGGTTCACCGTCATGGCCATATCCCTTTCCTCACTGTTGATATGGTCCCTTATAACTCAAATTACTTTTCCACACTCTCGTTTTTAAAGGGTAATGTTAACGCCTTCCAACTATCCCCCAAAAATATTTCCACTGCGGTCCATAACTGTAGATGATTTGCATGATTTGAAGGAGAGGAAAAATGATATTTCTTTGGAGCATTGTTCTGCCCCAGCTACGGACCCCAAAGAACGCAGCACACACAAACTCTATACAAAGCTTATTTTACTCAAATAACTTAGTCTTTATCAACCAAAGGCTTTTAATACTGTCTTAACAGCCTACCAGAATTCTGTAGGCTCTGTATGTATTTTATTGTTGGCTGTTCACCGCCCTGAGTCCTTCAGGAGTAGGGCGGTATATAAATCAAATAAAAGTAAAGTAAAGTAAGATAAAGTAATCACAGTCTTACTAGAGTTGACAGAAAGCCCAGAAGCAATTTTGCAGATACGAAAGAGAGTGAACTAAAGTTGTTCTCTACAGCTTGTTGCAAGTGGCGTTCCTTCTTAAATAGGCTAAGGGAGTGGCCAATTAGCCCCAAGCCTTTCTCTTGAGGAGGCTTCCTCCTGAGGAGCCACTCCTGCCTTTTGGCAGCTCTGCATGCCCATGCATCGAGAAGAGGCTCCTCCTCTTCGTCCTCTTCACTTCATTTTAATTTTAATTAGCAATTTTATGATGTTTGTGTGTCTATATTTTTCTTGACTGTACACCGCCTTGAGTCCTACGGGAGAAAGGCGGTATAGAAATATAATAAATAAATAAATTAATTAATTAATTAAAGGAGCTTCTGGAGGTTCTGAAGGCCCTGGCTGAATCCCTGCCTCTGGCACCACATCTTCTCCAGCCTCCTCACTGTCCGATTCGAGCGCCAGCTGCACAGGCTGCTGGCGCAGCACCACACCAGCCTCCTTGTTGTCGGAATCAGCTACAATCTGCACAGGCTGCTGACAGGCCACAGCAAGCATATAGAAAGCAAAATGTGGTTCATCCTGAGTCCAAGAAAGTGTTGTGACAAGTCCCAGTTGTTTCTGTTCTAAGTCCTGTCCAGAAACCAATTGGCTGCTATTGTCAAGCACAAGTCCATGGGGAAGTCCGACTCACTTACCAACTGGGTTACTAACTTATCAACTGCAGGGATTCACTTAGCAGCAGTAGGAAGGACATAAAATGGGGCAAAAGTCACTTAACAATTATCTTGCTTCTAGTAACAAAATCATGCTATACGAATAGAATAGAATAGAATAGAATAGAATAGAATAGAATAGAATAGAATAGAATGGAATGGAATGGAATGGAATGGAATAGAATAGAATAGAATAGAATAGAATAGAATAGAATAGAATAGAATAGAATAGAATAGAATAGAATAGAATAGAATAGAATGGGAGGGGAGGGGAGGGGAGGGGAGGGGAGGGGAGAATAGAAGAGGAGAGGAGAGGAGAATAGAATAGAATAGAATAGAATAGAATAGAATAGAATAGAATGGGAGGGGAGGGGAGGGGAGGGGAGAATAGAAGAGGAGAGGAGAGGAGAATAGAATAGAATAGAAGAGAAGAGAATAGAAGAGGAGAGGAGAGGAGAGGAGAGGAGAATGGAAGGGAAGGGAAGGGAAGGGAAGGGGAGGGGAGGGGAAGGGAGAATAGAATAGGAGAGGAGAGGAGAGGAGAATAGAATAGAATAGAATGGGAGGGGAGGGGAGGGGAGGGGAGAATAGAAGAGGAGAGGAGAGGAGAGGAGAAGAGAAGAGGAGAGGAGAGGAGAGGAGAGGAGAGGAGAGGAGAGGAGAGGAGAGGAGAGGAGAGGAGAATAGAATAGAATAGAATAGAATAGAATGGGAGGGGAGGGGAGGGGAGGGGAGGGGAGAAGAGAAGAGAAGAGAAGAGGAGAGGAGAGGAGAGGAGAGGAGAGGAGAGGAGAGGAGAGGAGAATAGAATAGAAGAGAAGAGAAGAGGAGAGGAGAGGAGAGGAGAGGAGAGGAGAATAGAATAGAATAGAATAGAATAGAATAGAATAGAATAGAATAGAATAGAATAGAATAGAATAGAATAGAATAGAATAGAATAGAATAGAATTAACATTTTATTAACCAATTAACAAATGGAACAGTTGCCTTCAGAAGTCGTAGGGGGCTTCATCAGTGGACAGCCATCTATCTGGAATAGTATAGGGACTCCTGTTTGAGCAGGAGGTTAGACTAGAAGACCTCCAAGGTCCCTTCCAGCTCTATTCTGATTGATGTTAATGACTTAATTATCTTTCTGGCTATGAAAGCTACATAGTTCCTTTTTTGTTAGTCGTGTTCTGTGCAGTAAACAGGACAAGGCTCCAAGTGAAAGCACAGAATTCCAGCCCAGTTTCAATTCAATAACTTCTAAGAGGTCGAAGTGTAGCTGATCCTTGTTATATTTCACTGGGTTGACCTTCGCCATGTTTCTACTTGTTCGGTTCTATGTTCCCCCTGTAATTCTGTCTTTGCAGCTTCAGATTTTCTTTTCTGATATGACGATATCAGCTACTACACATCCCAAAGACTTGAATCTAGCTTTAATTATTAACACCATTCATAGCCCAAAGGATCCTCAGCTCTTCCTCGGTAGCATTTTGAATGCCAATCCAAAGTGGGGGAGAGACCACTATATAACCCTTCACTTTATATTATCTATCCAGGTGGGGTCCCCTCCCCCGCCCCCAATGGTTTAACATTGCCTTTTCCCACACAGTACAAAATGATGCTCTTGTCATTATTGTAATCTGCCTCCAGCAGTTTCCTAACTCACCAATGCCAGATAAAGGTTCCTGCTTGATTCGTCTGGACAGCTGGGATGGGCTTCATGCGGTAGGTGATTCTGCTGGAAGTGTGTACTCTTGGCGTAGACACAGACACATACACACACTGCCACAATGAGGTATCAAGCAAGACTTGAGAAGGAAGGGCTAGAAGGCTAGATAGAGATAGCTAGATAGCTGTAGAGATAGAACGATAGCTCTATCTAGATAGGTAGATAGCTATAGAGATGGAAGGATAGATAGAGACAGCTAGATAACTATAGATACGGAAAGATAGATAGAGACAGCTAGATAGCTATAGAGAAAGATATAGCTAGTTATAGAGATAGCTAGCTAGCTAGCTAGCTAGATAGATGATAGATAGATGATAGATAGATAGATAGATAGATAGATAGATAGATAGATAGATAGATGATAGATAGATAGATAGATAGATAGATAGATAGATAGATAGATAGATAGATAGATATCCAGGGGCCTGGTGGCTCAGCAGACTAATAGCATTGTGATTAACACCAGCTGTCTGCAATTACTGTAAATTCGAATCTCACCAGGCTCAAGGTTGACTCAGCCTTCCATCCTTTCTAAGGTAGGTAAAATGAGGACCCAGTTTGTGGGGGCAATAAGCTGACTTTGTATAAATATACTAAAGTATGAAGGCTATTGCTTAACGCATTGTAAGCCGCCCTGAGTCTCTGGAGAAGGGCGGCATATAAATCAAATTTAAAAAAAAAAGATAGATAGATAGATGATAGATAGATAGATAGATAGATAGATAGATAGATAGATAGATAGATAGATAGGTAGATGATAGATATTTTCAGGGAGGTCTTATTATTTGGGGGGCACATGGAGCAAGATGGGGTCCTCTTGCCATCTTACCTGATTTCCAGCTCTGCATTTAAATATTTTTCAGGGAGGGCTTATTTTCAGGGGGAGGCTTATTTTAGCACATGTGCTCAAAAGTCCGATTGGGCTTATTAGCAGATGTCTTATTTTCAGGGAAACAGGATATATAGATATAGAGATAGCTATAGAGATAGATAACTAGACAGCTAGACAGACAAACAGACAGACAGACAGCTACTGTAGTATCCTGCCTTAACTTTCTCGTCATAGCATTATAGGAATACTATTCTTGGTATACTTAATCAAAGCACACCCTCGTCTTAGTAGTTCGGATCTATCCAGCTCAGGTAATTTCATCTTCTCTTTATCCAAGCACTGTCATCATTTCTCTCTCTCTCTCCATCTCTCTCTCTCTCTCTCTCTCTCTTCCTCCAAACAGATGGCACAGTTGATGAAATGCCAACAAGGGTTTTGTGACCTGCTGTAGATAGGCAGACAAAACTGCAGAATTAAACAAAAGGAAGGAGGATGTTGAACAGTGTGGAACCATTGTTTTCTCCCCTCTCTGTAGATAACTATTAATCACATACCCCTCCCTCCTCCTCCTCCTTCTCCTCCTCCTTCTCCTTCTCCTTCTCCTCCTCCTCCTCCTCCTCCTCCTCCTCCTCCTCCCCCTCCCCCCTCCTTCTCCTCCTCCCCCGTCCTCCTCCTCCTCCTTCTCCTTCTCCTTCTCCTTCTCCTCCTCTTCCTCCTTTTGGAACATTGAGTTCTTATCTTTCTTGAAACAATTTTGAACATTCCTGCTATTTTATGAATGTGAATATTTTCAGATGTCACTTAGGTGCATATTTTACCATTTATTCACGGCTTGTGGGTTACTTAGTAAGACATTTACAACAGCATATCAACCTTACACAGCTAATGGCTAAGTACAGATAGATAGCACTGCCTCTTTGTGTATTTGTTATCCCCATGTTCTTTCCTGTGGGCATCAAGTGGCACCTTGCATCTGAGTCATCTGAACAATCACAATGCTTTTACCAATAGAAAATAATTTTTAAAAAAATTCTCCTTCTGAAAAGTGGAAAAGTTTTTTGCCACAGTGGATAAAACCTTTAGCAATAAAAGGCTATTTCTGTCATATAAGGACAGTATTATTATGAGTAGTTGTACAATCAGTCAGATATTGAGACTAGATTTGACATTTTTATCCATCTATCAGTCCTTCCCAGGGAATAGTGGGATAGACAGCTGGTGTTTGATGGGCATTAAAGGTATTGTTGCACTTTTCCAAAATCATCTTGTCAATTGAGAGCTGATCTTTTGTTCCTCTGCTATTTAAATTTATTGGCCACCTCCAGTGGACTCAGTAATCTGCTTTGGGAAATATGGAATAGAATAGAATAGAATAGAATAGAATAGAATAGAATAGAATAGAATAGAATAGAATAGAATAGAATAGAATAGAATAGAATAGAATAGAACAGAACAGAACAGAATATATGGAATGGAATGGAATGGAATGGAATGGAATGGAATGGAATAGAATAGAATAGAATAGAATAGAATAGAATAGAATAGAATAGAATAGAATAGAATAGAATAGAATAGAATAGAATAGTGCCTAGGATCCACTTTGATAGCAGGGGGTTCAGGGGTGAAATCTAGCAGGTTCTGACAGGTTCTGGAGAACCGGTAGCAGAAATTTTGAGAAGTTCGGAGGACCGGTAGTGGAAAATTTGAGTAGTTCGGAGAACCGGCAAATACCACCTCCGGCTGGCCCCAGAGTGGGGTGGGAATGGAGATTTTGCATTATCCTTCCCCTGCCATGCCCACCAAGCCTCGCCCACCAAGCCACACCACGCCTACCAAGCCACGCCCACAGAACCGGTAGTAAAAAAAATTGGATTTCACCACTGACGGGTTGGGTAATTTAGCAACCGGTTCGCCTGAACCTGTGCGATCCGGCTGAATCCCACCATTGCAAAGATGACTTTATTATTGTTAATGCAAACTCCCTTCTGCAGGCTGCTCTGCCAAAGCTGGTTATTGCTATTATTATTGCTTTTGTCCTTGCTCTTATTACTGCAGTTGTCATTCTTATTATTCCACCTTAAGTTTTTCTACATCCCACCCTGGATTCCTTGTTATAAATGAACGCAGCGTATGAGTCATCATTGCCCTTTTACTTCAGCATCAGCTCATTTTAGTCTTAAATCTGACTTCATTGATTTCAGAACTACCGGAGCACATTATTGAGAAAGAGAGAGAATAATTTCTCCAGGATAGTATTCATAAGCATAACAGAGGAAGGGATTGATTTTTCTTTTTAAGGAAAGGCAGGGAATTCTATTTCTCAGAGAGACCCCAACCTTCTCAAAAATACTGAAAACAATGCAGTATATGGCATTGTTTGAAGACTACGTCTGTTTTATGGAAAAATGATTTGAAGACTACGTCTGTCTTATGGAAACAGATATTTAGTTCCCCCTTCTCCTGTCAGCCATTATTTCAATCACGGATGTTTTGTTTTGCTTCATTTTTGTTCTTTACCTCCCCTCCTTTTGGGGTGATGAATGGTTTGAATGCAACAGATCATTACAGCTGAAATTGTGGGGGATGTTTTAATTTGCACTGCAATTCTGGAATAAAAGTGCCTTGCAGTCAGATTGCTAAGAAGAGTGTGCCATGTTTGCTGTGTGGTAGTTTTGTGAATAGGGGGTGCAATGGCTCAGTCATTAAAGATAGCAATAGCACTTAGATTTATATACCGCTTTACAGTGCTTTATAGCCCTCTCTAAGCGGTTTACAGAGTCAGCATATTGCCCCCAACAATCTGGGTCCTCATTTTACCTACCTCGGAAGGATGGAAGGCTGAGTCAACCTTGAGTCTGGTGAGATTTGAACTGCCAAATTGCAAGCAGCCAGAAGTCAGCAGAAGTAGCCTGCAGTACTGCATTATAATCACTGCACCACTGAGGCTGATTTTGTCAGCTGGAAAGCTGATATCCTGGCCTCAAGATCCAAGTGGCTGTGCCATGAGATGAGCTCCTCTCCTTATCCCAGCTCCTGCCCACCTAGCAATTTGAAAGCATGCAAATGCAAGTAGATAAATAGGTACCACTTCGGTGGGAAGGTAACAGCATTCCATCGTGAAGTCATGCTGGCCACAACCACAGAAGTGTTTTCGGGCAATGCTGGCTCCCTCAGCTAAGAAACAAAGATGAACACTGCCCCCTAGAGTCAGACACAACTGGACTGGGGAAACATTTAACTTTAGTTTAATTTTGTGGATTAAATTTTGTAAATTTTCCTATTTCTACTTCTCTTTTTGTATGGAGATGTGGTGAGTTTGCTAGATTTAGTTCAGGTTTTCCTGCCATTCCTTGGTACCTAGACTTAGAAACAGACAGCTGAACTTGTAAGTTGAAGTCATAGCAAAGTCTTATATCTGATCCTGGATGAATAGACCACCTTTGGATAAGCCAAAGAAAGCAAAACACTGGAGCAACCATACGTTAATTAGCTGGCACTTCATCTCCAATTCATGAGCGCACTTCAAAGTGGGTGAATCAGTCACCTACGGGTCAGTAAATTGATAGAAATTTTAAATTTGCGAGACCACCTTCTGCCGCCAATAGCCTCCCACCAGCCGGTTTGCTCGCCGTTGGCCAGACAGTGCCGGCTGGCGACCCCCAGGGCGAGAGCCTTCTCTGTGGCGGCACCAGCCCTCTGGAACGACCTACCCCCTGAGTTACGCACGATATCAGACCTCCGGACTTTTCGTCAGGCCCTAAAAACACACTTATTCCATCTAGCTGGGCTGGCTTGATCCCGTCCTCTGTTTTAATTGATTCAGTTTTCATTTGGGTTGTTTTAAGTTATTTGGGCCACAATTATTTAATTGTTTTTAAATTGTTTTTTAAATTTTGTATACAATGTTTTATTTTGGCTGTGCACCGCCCTGAGTCCTGCGGGAGAAGTGCGGTATAGAAATAAAATAAATAAATAAATAAATGTTCACATTTGATATTCCCCAGGGAGGGAGCCCCCACAGAAAAGGCTTATTAAACTATTATTTAGTATAATCTGATATTTAGTATTCTGATATTATAGTATAGTTCTAATATTCCTTTTTTCTTACTCTTTTCATGTATTCAAATTATGTTTATACTTTTACCTGTTATCTTATGTATGCTTGACAAATAAACTTATGATTATGATTCAATAACCAGCACTTTATAGATTTTTCAGGGAAGTCCGTTTTGCAAACCTAACGTTTTCCCATCTATTTGACACTACGTCTTTTCCTTTACTACTTATTTTTTCAGGTGATGATCTACAAACATCATGTCGGAGGTCCAGGGAACTGTCAACTTTTCTGTGGAGCTGCACAAATTCCATAATGTTGATCTCTTCCAAAGAGGGTAAGTCAATTTCTCCATGCAAAGGTCATGAATGCAAAATGCAGAAAGTCTTTCTAAAAAAATCAAACCTACCGTACTTTTCAGATTACCCTCTAAAAGAGGGTGGAAATGTTGGTGCGTCTTATACACCAAATGTTGGTGCGTCTTATACAGCCATTTTTGGCTTCCTGAAACCCCGCCTTTGCGTCCCATTTTTGCCAAAAAGAGGCCCGTTTTTGGCAAAAATGGGATGTGCAGAGGGTTTGGGAGGCCTGCAGAGTGCTCCTGGGGCCTGGGGAGGGCAAAAACTGGGCACACAGAGGCAAAAATGATTTTTTTCTTGTTTCCCTCTTCGAAATCTTGGTGCGTCTTATACTCCGCTGCGTCTTATAGTCTGAAAAATATGGTAGATACAGCTTCATGGGCTTTGGAATGATAGACATTATAAGGTGATCAAATCACAGCCCATTATAATGTTTTATGCACTGTATACATGGGAAAGGGGGAAGAATTTTGTGCCCAGAATTTTGAAGCAATTTTGAAACAGTGGAGGAAATTGGAGGAAGAAAGTGGGGTATAAACCTAATAGCTAAACAAAACAAAACAAAAAGCTCGCAGCCCCAGTTGTGAACCGGTAGTAAAGGTAAGTAGAACCCACCCCTGAATGAAGGTAATGCTCTAAGACAGGGTTGTCAAACTCCTGGGCCGCGGGCCGGATGCATCATGCGCTGGCCACGCCCACGCCCGGTTTAGCAAAGAGGGAAAAAGTTCTGATAGGTCAAGTGATGCCGCCATGACAAGGTGAGTTTGACACCCCTGCTCTAAGAGGTAATGCAGGTAAGAGCTCTATGAAAATACAATGCCAATTGGGATATTTTTGGAGGATTTACTCTAGAAGCCATTTATGAATGAAGATGAGTTGAAGAGATGGCCTTCTTATTAGTGCATCACCAATTTTAGATTACTCTTCTCGTTTGGTATGTTTGGTATGACATAACTGCTAATTAAGCCAATCAAAAACATACATATCAAAATTGGATTGCAAAATTTTGGGAAATCAAAGATCTATCTATCTATCTATCTATCTATCTATCTATCTATCTATCTATCTCTATCTATCTATCTATCTATCTATCTATCTATCTATCTATCTATCTATCTATCTATCTATCTATCTACCTACCTACCTACCTACCTACCTACCTACCTACCTACCTACCTACCTACCTACCTACCTACCTACCTACCTATCTATCTATCTATCTATCTATCTATCTATCTATCTATCTATCTATCTATCTATCTATCTATCTATCTATCTCTATCTCTATCTATCTATCTATCTATCTATCTATCTATCTATCTATCTATCATGAATATGTCTTTGACAAATGTATCTTTTCCTTTTATGTACACTGAGAGCATATGCACCAAGACCAATTCCTTGTGTGTCCAATCACACTTGGCCAATAAAAAATTCTATTCTATTCTATTCTATTCTATTCTATTCTATTCTATTCTATTCTATTCTATTCTATCCTATCCTATCCTATCCTATCCTATCCTATCCCTATCTATCTATCTATCTATCTATCTATCTATCTATCTATCTATCTATCTATCTATCTATCTATCTATCATGAATATGTCTTTGACAAATGTATCTTTTCCTTTTATGTACACTGAGAGCATATGCACCAAGACCAATTCCTTGTGTGTCCAATCACACTTGGCCAATAAAAAATTCTATTCTATTCTATTCTATTCTATTCTATTCTATTCTATTCTATTCTATTCTATTCTATTCTATTCTATTCTATCCTATCCTATCCCTATCTATCTATCTATCTATCTATCTATCTATCTATCTATCTATCTATCTATCTATCTATCATCATCTATCTATTATCTATCTTCCTTCCCTTGTTTGGCTTAAGCAGGCAAATAAACCTAGTAATTCCATCTTCCTTCCTTCCTTCCTTCCTTCCTTCCTTCCTTCCTTCCTTCCTTCCTTCCTTCCTGATAACTTAAGGCAGAGTACATACATAATACTCCCTCCTCCTGCAATTTTCCATGGAACAACAACTTTGAAAGGTAGTAAAGCTGACAGAGAGGGACTGGTCCAAAGTCATCCAGCTAGGTTTCATGCCTAAGGTGGGACTGGAACTCATGGTCTTCTGGTAATTGGCCCAAAGTCAGTCAGCTGGTTTTCTTGCTTACTGTATATGCAGGATTAAAACTCGTACTTTCCTACTAGAGCAAACTGGCTCATATATTCAGATGCTCTATTATTTTAAACGTTCCATTCACTCATTTTTTCAGTTAGCTGCCATATGTAATACCCAAGTACTAAACAGCCCCCGTTCAACTTGTTTGTCAATAGCCATCACTGAATTAGGGAAGTTACTGAGAGTAATAATGCTTGGTGTTTCTGAATCTTGGTTGCATGATGGATCAAATGAAATATAAGCCTAGATGACACTCTAAAGTTTTGTTGTGAGTCTATGGTCTGTGGAACCCATGACTATAAAGTTTGGAACATTCACCTTTATATAAGTCTAACCAGAAATGACCCAGTCTGAATTTAGTAAACTTATTCCTAATATAGGGCAAAGAGATAAATCAAGGAGTCTACTAGATTGTATCAAATAATAAATAGCAAAAACATGGTAAAACTTTCTATGCTGCTTGGAGGATGTTTGGGAATAAATCAATAAATAATTTGTATATTCCATCAGCAGAGTGAAACTGTGTGGAAAATGTTGAACGGAGAGCAAGCAAATGAAAAATTATTGTCTCTTTTAAACAGAAAGCATGAAGCCATTTATTGAGTTCTGAAGGACAAGCATATATAACGTACTGGGAAGAAAAACAAATGTGAAGATTCTTCACATCTAAATCTACTCCATCAAATCTGATTTTATAACTTCGGAGAGGTTATAAGCTTCTGGCAATCTTTACTGAGATGAAAAATAAAGTTACCCATATCTGCCTGAGTTCAATTAATCTTTAATTTATCTGCTCGGTTCATAAAATACCTTCATTCTCTTCTCCCCTGTTCTAAGGTCATTTGGTATATGCAAGGAATTTTAAAGAATTTGTTGACAAATTGTGGGCTACTAAATTGAAAAATATTAATTAAGAAGATTTTGATATATTTCCAGAAAGAAATGCGTAGATTCTCAAACTCTGCAGAGTAAGCATTGGACCTGAATTAATAAATAGTTTGGTTGAATTGAAACTACTCTGAAATAATGAAATGACAACCCAGAGAATCCATACTTTCAAAACATTTCTATATACTGTAATGGAGAACCCTCTCCCTCCTTCCCCTCCCCCCTCCGCCTCTCTCTCTCCTTCCCTCCCCCTCTCCCTCCCTCCCCTCCCCCTCCGCCTCTCTCTCTCTCCTTCCCCCCCCCTCTCCCTCTCTGTCTCTCTCTTCCTCCCTCCCTCTGTCTCTCCTTCCCTCTCTCTCCCTCCTTCCCTCCCTCTCTCCTCCCTTCCCTCCTTCTCTCCCTCTCTCTCTCCTTCCCTCCCCTCTCTGCCCCTCTCTCTCTCCTTCCCTCCCCCTCTCCCTCGTTCTCTCTCCCTCCCTCCTTCCCCCCTCCCTCCCTCTCTCTCCCTCCCTCCCTCTTTCTCCCTCTCTCTCTCCCTCCATCTGTGGGGATCCCTGTTTTTAAGAACTCAGTAATTTAACCCCAAATTTTAATTTTAGGGACTAGGTTATTAATATTTTGTTAGCTTTGGTTGGTACAAACAGTCAAAGAGTTAGCTAACCCTTTTCATGTACTCCCCATTTAAATCCCCTTTAAAGTCAGTCTGAAATAATCCTCAGTTTATGACTACAATTGGGATCAGAATTTTCATTGCTAAGCAAGGTGGTTTTTAAGTGAATCATGCTTGATTTTTTTCACCTGTATGCCAGGGGTTGTTAAGTGAATCACAGCAGTTGTTAAATCAATTGTATGGTTGTAAAACAAATCTGGTTTTCCCCCTTTGAACTTTCCTGGTCGAAAACTAGTTGGGAAGGTTGCAAATGGAAGGTCACATGACCCTAGAATGCTGCTATGTTTTAAATACATATCAGTTACCTAGTGCCCAATTTTTTTTCATAAGTGTCATGCCCCCGTCGGAACCTGAATTTGCAGAGGAGGACAAGCCAGAGCTGGAGCCGACGGATATCGAGGTGGTGGCTTCAATGGCTTCAGAGGAATATGAGGAAGAGCAGGATGAGGCAGGCCAGGTCCCTCAGGATTGGGAGGACTTGTTAGCAGAGAGGAACGGGGGCCGGATAACCAAGAGAGGGTAAGCAGTGGAAATGAGGAGCGACGGAGTTCAGGCGATGAGCAAGGACTGCCCCCTCCTGATCCCCAGTCATGGAGAGTGGAGAGAAGGTGGAAACAGTGCAGGCCAACCCAAAAACTCAGGAGGAGAGCACCCCACCCCTCTTCACAAGGCACACCTGGGGACTGAGATTTAAGGAGACACTGTGGGGAGGGGTGTTTGTCGGGAACAAACGCTGAATTTGTAGAGTGTTGTGTGCCATTGAAGACATATCGAGTTTGCAGGACTGCTTGCTTCTTCCTTGCTTCGTGGACTCATTTCACTGTTCCTTTGTTTTGCTGGACTGCAAGCAGCCAGAGGCTGCTGTGTGAGTGCTTGTGTGCATTTTGCTCTGGGACTTGCCAAGAACGTGGGAGCATTTGGGAAAATTTAGAGCATTAAAGGGGAGTTCGAACTCTCAGCTGGCTGTGTGGCCTTCGGGCCTTGTCCCGGGTCATCACAATATGACTCTGGTGATGTTGTGACAGTTGTAAGTACCATAAGATATACAACACTTTTTCAGTGCTTCTGTAATTTCAAACAGTTGCTAAATGAATGGTTATAAGTTGAGAACTATCTACAGTTGGAATGTTCTTCTGTTCATCTTTTGGGTATACAGGTACCCTGTTTTCCCCAAAGTAAGACAACCCCTGATAATAAGCTCAATCGGACTTTTGAACGCATGGCAATAAGGCCAAGCACTTATTTCAGGGTTGAAAAAAATATAAGACAGGGTCTTATTTTTGGGGAAACATGGTAGTTCTCGATTTACGACCACAACGGAGGCCAAAATTTTTGTTACTAAGTGAGTCATTCCTTAAGCGAGTTTTGCCCCATTTTATGACCTTCCTTGCCACAGTTGTTAAGTGAACCACTGCAGTTGTTCAGTTAGTAACATGGTTGTTAAGGGAATTGGGCTTCCCCATTGATTTTGCTTGTCAGAAGGTCACAAAAGATGATCACATGACCCCAGGACACTGCGATCATCATAAATACGAACCAGTTGCCAAGCATCTGAATTTTGATTCCATGATTAGGGAAGTGTTGCAACGGTCATAAATGTGAAAAACAGTGATAGCTCACCTTTTTCAGCGCTGTTGTAACTTTGAATGGTCATTGAACAAATGGTTATAAGTCAAGGACTACCGGTACTGAAAATTCTACCTAGAATTGGTCAGCAGAATCTCCTTTACCGTCAGCAGAATATCCTGAACTAAGTGTCTATGGAGATTTTCAGCCATCCAGGTCGTGGTTGCCCCAAAACTGCTTTCTCAAAACGCAACTAAACTTTGTTTTACCTTGAAGATGCTTCGCTTCTCATCCAAGGAGCCTCTTCATTTCTGACTGAATGGTGGAGACTGGGAGGATTTATATTCCTGGCAGTCATCTGGCCTTTAGCAAGTTTGCAAGAAGGATCCAAATGGCCATCTACATTAAGATTGAAAAGCCCTCTATCAACAAAGGGTGATGGTGGAATACAACACCACCTATCTTCAGGGCTGAAGAAGCTTCTTGGATGAGAAGCGCAATGTCTTCGAAGTAAAACAAGAAAGTCCAGTTGCCTCTTGGAAAAGTATCTGTGGGAGAACCATGACTGAGAATCTCCATAGACACCTATCTTCTGTCTACAACACAGTCCTTTCAGCAGTTCCAAGAAGATTCCACATCCATCTGCACTATTCAGTGATGCCGAGGGCACAGATAAACTTCCAAGTGGCCTCAATGATTCTCAGGGAGAGTGCTACCAACTGGATGACTACAAGGGATGTAGAATAGAATAGAGTAGAGTAGAGTAGAGTAGAGTAGAGTAGAGTAGAGTAGAGTAGAGTAGAGTAGAGTAGAGTAGAGTAGAGTAGAATAGAGTAGAATAGAATAGAATAGAATAGAATAGAATAGAATAGAATAGAATAGAATAGAATAGAATAGAATAGAATAGAATAGAATTCTTTATTGGCCAAGTGTGATTGGACACACAAGGCATTGGTCTTGGTGCATATGCTCTCAGTGTACATAAAAGAAAAGATATATTTGTCAAGAATCATAAGGTACAACACTTAATGATAGTCATAGGGAACAAATAAGCAATCAAGTCATATTAGGAAACAGTCAATATAAACCATAAGGATCCCAGCAACAAGGGTACAGTCATACAGTCATAAGTGGGAGGAGATGGGTGATAGGAACAATGGGAAGATGAATAGTAATGCAGACTTAATAACTAGTTTGACAGTGTTGAGGGAATTTATTTGTTTAGCAGAGTGATGGTGTTCGGGGAAAAACTGTTCTTGTGTCTAGTTGTGTCTATAGTGTCGTTTTGAGAGTAGGAATTGAAACAGTTTATGTCCAGGATGCGAGGGATCTGTAAATATTTTCACAGCCCTCTTTTTGACTCGTAAATCCATCTTCCGCCATTCAGTCAGAACTGAAAAAGCTTCTTGGATGAGAAACAAAACATCTTCAAGGAAAAACAAAATCCAGTTGTCTTTTGTGAAAAAGCCCCTTTGGGAATCCTGTACTAAGTTTTAGCTTAGCACGATCAGATTTTCAATTGTTCTTCACCCTGACATTTCAATATCAATCAGAAGGGTGCAATGTGGGTGAAAAATTCAAGCAATTCTGAGGAAGCAGAAGAGTTTAAAATAAAACTGAGTATAATATTCAGCCCAATAGGTCTTTTTCACAGATGAGTTTTTGGTTTGCTTTCCTTCGGAGATCTTTTTTTCACCCCCTGCAGTGTTAATGTTCCACTGTTTTGACTCAAAACCCTGGCATTTTAATTACTGAAAGTGTTCACCACCAAGGCAGTAGGTGATTAAATGCAAGTCAATTCTATCATCGGTTCGTATTCATTTTTGGAGGTTTTGTTTTTAAAGATCCATCCATTAAACTCTGGGCAAGGTACATACTGTTATTTCTTGGCAGTATAATTGCCTCTTTCCCATCCCTGTAAGGAAAAACTTCCAAAAATGAATAGCTTGTTGTAAGATTAAGTAATCATTTGGCCGGGCATCAGCAATTTTGTGATGATGCCTTCAAACAAGCAAAATGTTGGTTTCTGATGGAACTAAAATGGAGTCACTGAAGGAGATATTTGCTCCCAGACAATAAAAACTGTAATGATGACTCTGGGGCAGGAAATATGCACCCTTAGAACAGCAGTGTCTGAGCATAGATGTTTGGCTTGTCACCAAAAGAGTTCCATGCATTATTTTAACATTCATGTTTCTTTCTTCCAGAGCAGTCACTGGAAATGACCAATAGAAGACAATATGGGTAGCTCAGGGTTGAACTGTGGGGGTTCTTGGTGGTCTCCGAGCTGGAGTCTTTTCTTGTAGTCTGTGATGTTGCTGATGATGTTACCGTAGGAACATATATCCATCTCGTTCAGTTCCAAGTGGGGAGAAAGACACTGAAAACATGGAGGCTGACTGGAAAGATGGTTTAATGGTGAAGCAGAACCACCAAGTATGTGTGATTCTGGGTAGCTGAACACATGGAGTGGAGAGTGAGAGTTATTTATACTCTCTCTTGGGCCTTGCCCTTGAGCTTCCTGTTCCTGTGGCAAGAGCATGTATTCTATTGACTATTCAGACTCCCATGGGGCCATATGAAGTCATGTTTGTCTGAATCGAGTTTGGTTGAACTTTGGGCTGATGCAATGTCCCTCAGAATAGAATAGAATAGAATAGAATAGAATAGAATAGAATAGAATAGAATAGAATAGAATAGAATAGAATAGAAATCTTTATTGGCCAAGTGTGATTGGACACACAAGGAATTGGTTTTGATGGTTAGGTTGAATAGATTGTAGAAAGGAAAGAGTTACCATATAACCATGGAGGTAAAATTATCATTCTACTTACAACTACTATAAAGAAGATTGGAAGCTGTTCCTTTGTATCTTTTTTCTTTCTATTTTTCTTTTTCTGCATTTCTTGCTCTTTTATCTTCCCTCCCTCCCTCCTTTCTCTCTCTCCCTTTCTCTCTCTTTCTACTTTTTCAATTTTTAATATCTATCTAGTTTATATTTATCCATCCCTCTACAATCTATCTATCTATCTATCTATCTATCTATCTATCTATCTATCTATCTATCTATCTATCTATCATCTATTTATTTATCTATCATCTATTTATTTATCTATCTGTCTATCTTCTATGTATCATCTATCTATCTACTGTATCTATCTAATCTATGTCATCTATCAATCATCTAACATCTATCTATATCTACCAACTGCTATCTATCTATCTATCTATCTATCTATCTATCTATCTATCTATCTATCTATCTATCTATCATCTATCTATCTATCTATCTATCTATCTATCTATCTATCTATCTATCTATCTATCTATCTATCTATCTTTCATTTCATCTATCTTCAGTCTGTGGCTCTCAGCTGAGCAATTCTCAATAGCACTAAATGTACTTCCTGAGGTGTTTACTCTGTCAAAGGTCTGAGAGAAAATAACCCTGCCTTACACAATTGCCAACAATTTGGTATGAACAGGTAGGCTGCACAGTATCCTGCAGTGCTCTTGTGCATTTAAGCTCTCCTAGGCATTTCATGAAAAATAGAGCCAGGTTTTCAATCTCTGGAGTACCAGATCTTTGAAAGCTTTGGAGAAGGGGAAGGAGAGGAGAAAAAAGTGGAATAGGAGGAAGGGAAAGAAGAAAGGAGAAGTAGTGGAATGGGGAGGAGAAGGAGAAGGAGAAGGAGAGAGAAGAAGAAAACTAGAGAAGGAGGAGAAGGTGGAAAAAGGAGGAGGGGAAGGTGGAAAGGTGAGGAGAAGGAGGAGAAAAGAGAGAGAAGGAGAAAGGGGAAGGGGAAAGGAAAGAGGAAGGGGAAGGGAGGGAACAGGAAGGAAAAAGGGAAGAATGAAAGAGGAGTGGAAGAGAAAATAAGAGAAGGCCAAGGAAAAGGGGATATAGAAAAAAACAGAAAAAAAGAAGAGAAGGAAGTGAAATAAGAAAAGAGAAAGAATGGAATGGGAGGGAAGGGATATGGGAAAAAGAAAAGATGAGAGGAAGAGGAAGGGAGAGGAGGAGAAGGGGAAAAAGGAAAAGTGGGGAAAAAGAAAAAGGAGAGAGGAGAGAGGAGGAGGAGGAGAGGAAGGGGAAGAAGAAAAGATATGAGAAATAGAGAGGAGGAGTAGGATAAAAAAGAGGAAGGAGGAAGAGAAAAAAGAAGGGGAGGAATAAAGGGAAGGATAAAAGAAGAGGAGGGGAAGGAAGGGAAAGGAGAAAAAAGGAGAGGGCAACATGATTGACCAAATCTGTTTTATATCTAAAATAGTCTATATAACTCCAGTAAGTTATTGCTCTTTCATGATCTTTCTTTCGGGTGTGCTGAGCTTCTCTCTGAGCTGGCATTTCCCTCCCCGTCTGGAGAATAAACATATGTTCCAGGAGCAATTGGTCACTGACAAACGCTATAAGCCAGGTAGTGTAACAATCAACCAGGGTGATGACATGCTGTGATCACAAGTCTGTTCCTCATGGCATCCTGCTGGATGATAAACTCTTCTGTGTCTAAGCAAAATGTAGGTTTGCCTTTTCTGCTTTCAACATTTTAACCCCTTGGAGCTGACCAGATGTGGCCGATCAACAAGTAAGGAGGTTTTTCCTTTAGTGAACATTTTGTGGATCAACCTCCCAGAGACGTGATGAACAGTAGCTGCTATTCGGAGTGGATTTAGAGTGTTAGGTTCAGCTTGTAGCTTACTCCTAACTTGTTGGTCAGGCAATATATCTGTTTCTTTAAGAAACAACTGAGCCACGTAATCAGGGTTTGCTGAACCCTGTAATTAGGCTACAGTGTATAAATAAGCAGCGCAGAGAAGCGTTCTTTGTTCCTGATTGATCCTGTTCCTGTTGCTTCCTGCGTCTTTCTGCTGATTGATGTTAGACTGAATTGTTATATGGTACTATATACCGAGAGTTACTAAAGTCTGTTTGCTTTGGTAAGGGAAGATACTTACTGGACTGATATTACTGTTTATGACCTTGGACTGTTTTACCTACACCGAGACTGCTTATTATCTTGTATATAAAGTATTTTTCTCACACGAGCTGCACGTTTATCTCCTTCCCTGTGTGTTTCTACTCTGCTCGTTGCACAAGCAACAAATACTTTTTACACACACCCTAACATAGAGTAATAAAATACAACAACAGAGTTGGAAGCTGTGGTGAAATCCATTTTTTTTTTACTACCGGTTCTGTGGACGTGGCTTGGTGGGCATGGTGTGGCTTGGTGGGCGTGGCTTGGTGGGCATGGCAGGAGAAGGATACTGCAAAATCTCCACTCCCACCCCACTCCAGGGGAAGGATACTGCAAAATCCCCATTCCCTCACCACTCCTGGGGGAAGGATATTGCAAAATCTCCATTCCTGTTGTGCTCCGCCAGCAGCCTGCAGACCTGGCAGTGGAGTCGGACAGTGAGGAGGTTGGGGAGGACAATGGGCCAGTCCTGGAGGGGAAGGCCTGGACGAGGGCTCTGCGTTGGAGGCAGAGATGGGGCCAGGGCCATCTGGGAGTTATGTGCGGACTCCGGAGCCTCCAGAGGCAGATAGCAGAGAGGCAGAGGAACAGGAGGAGCCTGTTCCTAATGTATGCATGCAAAGAGCTGCCAGAAGGCAAGAGCAGCCAAAAAAGCCAACACAGTCCTAAGCTGCATTAACAGAGGGATAGAATCAATACCACATGAAGTCTTAATACTTCTTTATAATGCCTTGGTAAGACGATCCTTGGAATACTGCATCCAGTTTCTGTCACCATGACGTAAAAAAGATGTTGAGGCTCTAGAAAGAGTGCAGAGAAGAGCAACAAGGATGATTAGGGGACTGGAGGATGAAGCATACAAAGAACAGTTGCAGGAATTAGGTATGTGAGAAGAAGAACTAGAGTTGATATGGGAGCAGTGTTCCAATATCTGAGGGTCCGCCACAAAGAAAAGGGGTGGGGGGTTAACCTATTCTCCAAAGCCCCTGAAGGCAGGACAAGAAGCAATGGATGGAAACTAATCAAGGAGAGAAGCAACTTAGAACTAAGGAGAAATTTCCTGACAGTTAGAAAAATTAATCAGTGAAACAACTTGCCTCCAGAAGTTGAAGGTGGAATTTTTAAAGGAGAGATTGGACAGCCGTTTGTCTGAAATGGTAGAGGGTCTCCTTCTTGAGCAGGGGATTGGATTAGAAGACCTCCAAGATCTCTTCCAACTCTGTTATTCTGTTAGTCCTTGAGACTCTAGAAAGAGTGCAGAGAAGAGCAACAAAGATGATTAGGGGATTGGAGGTTAAAACCTATGAAGAACGGTTGCAGGAATTGGGTATGTCTAGTTTAATAGTACTAGGGGTGACATGATAGCACCATTCCAATATCTAAAGGGCTTCCACAAAACTATTCTTAAAGCACCTGAAGGCAGGACAAGAAGCGATGGATGGAACCCAATCAAGGAGAGGTCCAACCTAGAACTAAGGCCTGACTGTTAGAATGGTTAATCAGTGGAACAACTTGTCTCCAGAAGTCTTGGGTGCTCCAACGCTGGAGATTATTGAGAAGAGATTGAACAACCATTTGTCTGAAATGGTACAGGGCAGTGATGGCTAATCTTTTTGCTATCGTGTTGGGGGGAATGCTGGGGGAGGAACGGGGGGAACGCAGGGGGTGTCACACGCATGCGTGCCCACACCCATAATTCTATGTGCCCCGCCCCCTGCACATGCGCGCGCGACCCCTCTGCACTCACCCCGCTTTTGGCACATGATGGTACAGTGGGCCCGGTAGGCCCGTTTTTTGCTCTCCCCAGGCACCAGAGCCTCTCTAGGAACCTGGGGAGGGCAAAAACAGCCTTCCCCACCACCCCCAGGCCCTCTGGAGGAAGGAAACAGCCTGTTTCCCTACTTCCGGTGGGCCCAGAAGGCCTGAAAATCAGCTAGGAGCTGAGCTCCCGTGCCCACTGATATGGCTCTGCATGCCACTTGTGGCACACATGCCATAGGTTCGCCATCAAGGGTATAGGGTTTCCCGCTTGAGCAGGGGGTTGGACTAGAATACTTCCAAGGTCCCTTCCAACTCTGTTATTCTTATGGGTATTGTGTTAAAATGGCTGCCTCATGGCCTCTGAAGCTGGTAGTTGTCATTCCCTCTCCCCATGCACACACACTTTAGCAGTAATGTTCCTCTGATTCTCTAGAGAATCTTGTTGTTTCTACTCTTTTACTTCTACTCTTCTACAGTTGCCAGATGCATTTTTATTTTATTTTTTACATTTAAAACTCGGGAAGAGATTAGTCAGCATATCCAATGTAACAACTAGCGACATATGTTGGTCTGCAGCATACTCCTTTGGGGGATGCATCAAAATATCTTCCCCCTGATGGTGTGCACACTATGTTCTACTCTGGCTTTACATTGAAACATAACATCACTTGTAGCATTGGCCATAAAATCTTCTGCATTTGCAGCATAAATTCAGCCTGCGTTTTCACCAGCCGCCTCTTCTTAGGGACGAAGATTCTTGGTGATATATTAAGGGATGTTGATTTTGTGTCCTTGATCCTCCAGGGCATATAGGAATCTCTGATCTCCTGAAATGAGAAAGTTTGAAACTCATTGGAGTAGATAATTGATTTTCCCCCCTCAGCCATTACATTTCTGGATTAAATATTTTATTTTATTTATTAATTTAATTTGTATACCGGCCTTCTCCCAGAAGGGACTCAGGGCGGTGAACAGCCAAAATTAAAAAAACATACAAATACAAAAGTTAAGATAATTAAAAAGAATTAAATCACTAGCTTCCCAATTTAAAACCCCCAAATCCATAAAATTTAAAATCCCAATTAAAAACCATTTAGGCTAGGCCGGTTTGATGGAATAAAAACGTCTTCAGGGTTTTACAGAAGGTATGGAGGTCCGGGATCAATCGTATTCCAGGAGGCAGCTCATTCCACAGGGCGGGTGCCCCCACAGAGAAGGCTCTCCCCCTGGGGGCCGCCAGCCAACATTGCCTGACCGACGGCACCCTGAGGAGGCCCTTTCTGTGGGAGCGTATTGGCCAGTGGGAGGTTATCGGTAGCAGCAGGCGGTCTCGCAAATACCCTGGCCCTAAGCCATGGAGCGCTTTAAAGATGAGAACCAACACCTTAAAGTGCACCCGGAAGACCACCGGGAGCCAATGCAGCTTGCGCAGGAGAGGTGTTACGTGGGAGCGCCACGTTGCTCCCATAATCACCCGCGCGGCTGCATTCTGCACCAGCTGGAGCCTCCGGGTGCTCGTCAGGGGGAGCACCATGTAGAGAGCGTTGCAGTAGTCCAGGCGTGACGTGACCAAGGCATGAGTGACTGTGCACAAGGAGTGTGCATAGAGCAGCGGTGGGTTTCACATTTTGTGACCACTGGTTTCCCCAGGACACCATGTTCATCCACACCAAGGCCAATCGGTTTGAGGAAGTCGCCTGGTCCGAGTACAATCCCTGTGATCAGCTCTACCTCCCCATTGGCCTCAAGCCTCAGGTGCGCGACCACTACCGTGTCACTAAGGTTATCTTTTGGAAGCATCTGGTCCCACATCTGTACAACCTGCATGACATGTTCCACTACATCTCCACAACCATGAAGGTGCCGCTTCCTGACACCACCCAGAACTCCCACATGGCGCGCTGGCCCAATGGGAAGGCCTGGAGCACCAAAAGGCTGGCTATTTCCACTGCCTACACCAGCCTTCCGTGCATTTATTTATTTAATTTATTTATTATTCAAATTTTTAAACCGCCCTTCTCCTTGCGGACTCAGAGCGGTGAACAACCAAAATAAAAACATCTATACATAACATTACAATTAAAAATAGAGTTAAAATAATTAATAAATTTGGCCCGTGATTTAAAACTTGTCAATTTAAAATCAATATCAAAATTTTAAAACTAACCCTAAAATCAAGACAGACCGGCTAATTGAAAAAAGTAAGTTTTTAGGGCCCGACGAAAAGTCCGGAGGTCGGAGATCACTCGTATCTCTGGGGGTAGATTGTTCCATGCCTCAAAAACATGCCTAAATAGGACAGCATAGAGTCATGGCGGGTGGGTGGGCCCACCTGGGATTTCCACTACCGGTTCGCTTGAACCGGTCTGAACCATCTGAATACCACCTCTGGCGTAGAGAAGGGTGGACAAAGAAAATCCAGCCTTCCTTTTCCCAAATAACCATTTGCTCCGCTTCTATTACTGTTGTAGGTTTCATGCTTAAAAATCAACATTATCAGAAAGAAGTATTGTTAATGTCTAGAAAGCCTACAGGTCAGGGGTGAAATCCAGCAGGTTCTGACAGGTTCTGGAGAACCGGTAGCGGAAATTTTGAGTAGTTCAGAGAACCGGCAAATACCACCTCTGGCTGGTCCCAGAGTGGGGTGGGAATGGAGATTTTGCAGTATCCTTCCCCTGGAGTGGGGTGGGACTTGAGATTTTGCAGTATCCTTCCACTGCCACGTCCACCAAGCCATGCCCACCAAGCCACACCACGCCCACCTAGCCACGCCCACAGAACTGGTAGTAAAAAAAAATTGGATTTCACCACTGCTACAGGTCACTTCTGAGCTACCCAACTTACAGCTACAACTGTAAGTCCAAAATATCTATTGTTAAGTGGTAGTGACAGTTATTTGGTTGTGCCATTGAGGGATTACTGCTCCTGCTTGCATTTTGCACACTGCCACTCTGCTTCAATGGTGGAGATTTTTAAGAAGTTATTAAAATGCTTTTAAAAGCCTCTGACAATCAGGCAACTCAGCTGGGATCGTCAGAGCCTTTTAAAAGCACTTTTTAACAACCTCTTTGGCCGAAGAGGTTGTAGAAAAATTGCTCTGACGATGCCAGCTGAGCTGTGCAATCATCAGAGGCTTTTTTTTTTTTTTACTTTTAAAAGCATTTTTTGGCCGAAGAAAAAATGCTTTTAAAAGTTAAAAAAAAAAAGTCTCTGATGATCATGCGGCTCAGCTGGGCATGGGGGGGTGGGGGGGCAGGAATTTTTGCTACCGGTTCTCTGAACCACCCGCCATCATCGCTACCGGTTCGGGCGATCCAGTCTGAACCGGGAGTATTTCACCCCTGGTATAGTTTCTCTCCAGAAACTATACCAAAGAAATACAATATTTAATTTTACACATTATAAAGGCAGCCAGGATAACATACGCACAGAATTGGAAAAGCAACACTATACCAAAAGAGGAAGAAGTGATAAGGAAAGTCTTGGATTGTGCAGAAATGGACAAATGGACGAAAGAGATAAAAGAAAAAGATGAAACGGAATATTATTTAATATGGAATAAATGGTATAAATGGCTAGAGGTCAGGAACAGCAAGTAAGAAGGATTACTAATATGCCACTAAACAGACAATATGTGTAATATATATTCAATTATATTCAAGTAATATATAGATAATACAATATACAATAATATGGATAACAGATAAAGAAATATATATATAAATGAGGTAGGGGAAAAACATGAACTTTAAAAGAAGACCGATATGAAACTGTTGTAAAATGGAAATTTATGTTTTGTGTTTGTTACTGTTCTTGTTTTTAAAGAAAAAAAAAGTTATATATGTAAAAAGAAGAAGAAAAAAAAATAACTATGAGTGTTGTCATTTGGCTCAGAACTTTCCATAAGAAATACAAGGAAATGGAAATAAAGTCATTTTCTCTCTTTTTAGCACCCATCTTCCTCCACCATTCTCCACTTGAGAGTAATCTAGGATTCTTGTCCTGATAGATAAAATGCCATTCGGTTTTTTCTTGATGTGTGGTTTTTTTTTTAGAAAAGTTTTTTATTTTTATTTCTCATAAATATATTTAAATGTACAATCTTTTATCCATCATTTTTCATTCATCTTATCTTTTAACTTTCATTTTCAGTTTTTAGTTGTTCGGGGCTACTCTTTTACCATTTACCCTTCTTTATTTTGCCACCTTTTCTTCTCCTCCTCTTCTCTTCCTTCCTCTATCTCTTCCTACTTTATTCCTTCTTCCTCTCCCTCTCTTTCCTACTTCCCCTTCCCTTCCCCCACTCCTCTCTTCCTCCCCCCCTTTCTGACCCTCTCTCCTACTCCTCTTTCCCCTCCCTTTTCTTCATCTCCTTTTCCCTCTCTTCTATCTCTCCCTCTCCTCTCCTCTCCTCTTTTCTCCTTTCCTCTCTCTCTACTCCTTTCCCCCTCTCTTATTGTTTCCCTTTTCAATTCAATCTAGAATGGTATTCGAGAACCCCCGATTTTCTATTTACACCTATTTCTCATTTCAATTTCTTGTTTTATTTAGTAATTACATCTATTTCATCATTTGTGTACATTTTGATAGTATTCTCATGTTTTTTGTTTAGTAGCACCTCAAATCTTTTTATAAAATTTCATATGAGTTGCTGGCAGCTTTGCTGCAACAAATTTGGATTTTTAAATTTACTCTCCCTATGAAAAGCTACTCATTTCTAACCGTCTTCTTTGTTTCCAAATCTACTTTTTAGGTATTATTTGATACGTACAAGTCTGAAAATTTCGGCTAAGATCCCACATCGCTTGTCAGCAGTTCTGCCTGAACAAAGAGGTGAGGAATTTAATAATAAGAAAAAGAAAATGGTTAATTGTTTTATTGCATTATATAATTTAAGTAAATCATTACAGAATGCATATTCTCAGTAAAGTGCCATTTGTACAGCCGGAACAGGAAACTATTAGCACGGTGATGATTAAGATAAATTAAACCTTGAAAGGTGAGAACATCCTATGAATATTGAACATGATTTCTAAAATGTTAAAGAATGTAAAGTTGCTTGCCTACTTTCTTGTGGTGGCCTAGAGGTGAAGACACTCGTCTCCCACTTGGAAGGTTGAGAATTCAACTTTAGGCAGCGGCGATGTTTCTCTATCAGGGTGCAAAGAGAAAATATCTGCTGTGAACTCCATGTAGGTGTCAGGAAGGGCATCCGGCCAATAAACGCTCAGCTCCAGCCAGTTGCCCTGATCCTACCTGTATTGAGGGACTACAAGGGTCATGAAAAGAAAAACAAATGGATATAAAATTGTTTAAGTGTGCAATTATTGCTAAATATGACATTGATAAAAAAAAATGCAAAACACATGTAAATTTTTAATGACCTGAAAAGTGTTTAGTTTTTTTTAAACTTAATAGTACATAGTTCATACTCACGGTTTATTATTATTATTATTATTATTATTATTATTATTATTATTATTATTATTATTATTATCATCATCATCATCATCATCATCATCATCATCATCATCATCATCATCATCATCTTTATTCATTAAATATGAAACTCAGTCAACTGAACATTCAAAAATGCATCAGAAATACCACTGACTGGTGCTAATGGTTGATACGGGTTGCTGCCAGCATCCTAGGTATCAACCAAGTACCTTCTTAAGATGTAAAATGTTCCAAGTAGCGCAGTTTTTTGCAGTTCCGCTGGTGTCATTGCAGGAAGCTGCAATTTGTTGATGTAGCTTATAAAATTCTTGGACATGGTACCGAGTGCCCCGATGACAATGGGTATCACTGTGACATGTTTCATCCATAGCCATGTAGTTTCGATGGCCAAGTCGCGATATTTCATGATTTTTTCCAGTTCTTTTTCTTTGACTACAAGGGTCATAAAAAGAAAAACAAATGAATATAAAATTGTTTAAGTGTGCAATTATTGCTAAATATGACATTGATTAAAAAAATGCAAAACACATGTAAATTTTTAATGACCTGAAAAGTGTTTAGTTTTTAAAAACTTAATAGTACATAGTTCATACACTGTAGTATTATTAGTACATAGTTCATACACTGTATTATTATTATTATTATTATTATTATTATTATTATTATTATTATTATTATTATTTACTTTATTCATTAAACATGAAACTCAGTCAATTGAACATTCAAGAATGCATCACAAATACCGATGATGATGATGATGATGATGATGATGATGATGATTGATTGATTAAATCTTCAATTTGATTCACAGTCTGGGACTAGTTGTTGTTGTTGTTTACTATTATTGATGGATATTAAAAGAAAAGGAAAAAAGGAGTTGCTAGAAAAATGGAGATATGTATTTAATCTCTAACTTCCCCTTTCTAAATAGTTCAACTGATTTACAGTGTTTATAGACATTTAGACACCCTTAAAAACCATAGCATCAGGGGTAGGTTCTACTTAACTTTACTACCAGTTTGCAACGGGATCACTCACGCAAGCACCTTGCTTCTGCCCGTCCGGGCTGGTGGGCAGGGCCTCCCTCTGGTTTTACTACTGGTTCTTGCGTTCCGTTTTACGTGTAAGTCGTTCTTGCTTGAATTTTAAATTTCTACATTCTGTGTATAGTGTTGAGTTTCACCATTGCTGCATATGTAAATATTGTATCTTGAACAAAATTTATCTTCACCACTCTGGCTACGGAGTTTCTTCTTCTCAATGCATTCTGGAATGATACTTAGTTAAAAATGTGATTTCATTTCCAATTTAATGTCTAAAATTTCTATAAAGTTTTAGGGATTAAATTTTCAGAAACTGGTTTGAGGGGGCAGACTAAGGAAGATGTATCCTTAAAATATGGAGCTCTCTCCTATTCTGTAATCCTGCAAACACCTACATCTGTTGGTTGCTGCTCGAAGTGTTTCAGATGTCACTCTTAGCTTTGCATTATGATTTTATTGTTTGTTGAAGCTATCTCTATTTTGGTCCTTTAATGGGAGTGACCTTGCAAATACGTTTACCAGGCAGATGGTATATAAATATTTAAAATATCAGGCACTGAAAACGTGAAGTTATATATGAGAAGCAAGGCTCTGAATTTCTGATTTCTAAAGATAGTTTGGATAAGATTTACATGGATATACTGGATTTTAACTCTCCTCCATAATAAATCTATTGAATCTTTTCAGAGTGTATCTTCTCTCCTCTCCTGCCCTTCCCTTCCCTCCTCTCTTTCCCCCTCTCTTTCCCCTCTCCTCTTCACTCCTGCCCTGCCCTGTCCTTCCCTTCCCTCCAACTCCTCTCCCTTTCCCTCCCCTGCTCTCCCCTCTTTCCCTTCTCTTTCCCCTCTCCTCTTCACTCCTGCCCTTCCCTCCCACTCCTCCCCCTTACCCTCCCCTGCTCTCCCCTCTTTCCCCCTCTCTTTCTGCCCTCTTCTCTTCACTCCTGCCCAGCCCAGCCCAGGCCTTCCCTTCCCTGCCCTTCCCTGCCCTTCCCTTCCCTGCCATGCCCTTCCCTCCCACTCCTCTCCCTTACCCTCCCCTGCACTCCCCTCTTTCTCCCTCTCTTTCCCCTCTCCTCCTGCCCAGCCCTGCCCTGCCCTCCTCTCCTGCCCTCCTCTCCTGCCCTGCCCATCCCATCCCTGCCCTTCCCTCCCACTCCTCTCCCTTACCCTCCCCTGCTCTCCCCTCTTTCCCCCTCTCTTTCCCCTCTCCTCTCCTCTTCACTCCTGCCCTGCCCTCCTTTCCTCTCCCTTACACTCCCCTGCCCTCCCCTCTCTTTCCCCTCTCCTCTCCTCTCCACTTCTGCCCTCCCCTCCTATGCCCTCCTCTATTCTCCCTTTTCTTCTCCTCTCCTCTTCTCTCCACTCCTGCCCTCTGCTCCCCTCCCCTCCCCTCCTCCCCTCCCCATCCCATCCCTCCCTCCTCTATTCTCCCCTCTCTTCTTCTCTCTTCCCCTCTCCCCTCCTGGCCTGCCCTCCCTTCCTCTCTCCTCTTCTCTCCTGCCCCTCTCCCCCGCTCTACCCTCCCCTCCCCTCCCTTCCCCTCCATTCTTTTCCTTTCTTTTCCTTAGTTTAAAATATATAGTTGTGCTGATTTGCAGCACAAGGTTCGAGACCATTTTCGCAGAGAATTTTCCCAGCCATTTTATCTGACTGCATCCCATTCCCCACGACCTTGAACAGATGAATTTTAATTTATCAAACGTAACAGCGATAAGCTACTACATATACACTACTGATGTCCACGCTGGGAAATTAATGGGTCATCTTACATTTCCATCTTCGCATAACGGGAATAATATTACAGAAACTGTTCGTAATAATTCTTTCCAATAGGCTAATTAGAAATGTCAGAAGGGAAGGTAGGAATGAAAAATTGGTGCTCAAGCTGGCTGGCTTTAATCAGATTTTGGGGAGGAAGAATGAAAATTGGAGTTTAATCATAAAGACAAACAGTTTTGGTAGACTGTTACTTTCCAGTCTTCAATCTTATATTTAGAACGCATTTTTTTTTAATCAGAACTATATCAACCAATGCCATTTCCTCGTCATCCAAAAAGATGGATTGTACTTTAGGTCCATCCAATTATTTTGCCATTTGGGCCGAAAAATAGGGAGCTACCAAACCCCCCCCCCCAAAAAAATCAATATATTATATTCTGTAGCTAGTAATTTGCTGACAGATGTGATATAGGTAGCTGCTGTCTGGCCAAAGAATTAGGAAGTTGACACAGTCCAAATGTAGTTTTATTTCTCCCCCAAAGAAACAATTTCAGAGTTTGGAGACACTTCTTGAATTTAAGCAATTTTTTGGAAATCCAAGTTCTTTAAACAGCATGGAAGGGGTATATAATTATTTATATTCCCCACCCTTATTGTTTCTAAAAATAACTCAAAGTGGCAAACATACCTAATATTCCTTCCTCCTCTTATTTTCCTCACAACAACAACCTTGTGAGGTGTGTTAGGCTGAGAGAGAGCGCGACTGGCCCAAAATCACTCACCCAACTTTTGTGCCTAAAGCAAGACTAGAACTCACAGTCTGCTGGTCATTGGCCGAAAGTCACCCAGTTAGCTTTTGTGCCTAAGGCAAGACTAGAACTCACAGTCTGCTGGTCATTGGCCGAAAGTCACCCAGTTAGCTTTTGTGCAAAAGGCCGGACTAGAACTCACAGTCTCCTGGTGATTAGCCCAAAGTCATCCAGTTAGCTTTTGTGCCTAAGGCAAGACTAGAACTCACAGTCTGCTAGTCATTGGCCAAAAATCACCCAGTTAGCTTTTGTACAAAAGGCCGGACTAGAACTCACAGTCTGCTGGTCATTGGCCGAAAGTCACCCAGATGGCTTTTATGTCAAAGACAGGACTAGAACTCACAGTCTGCTGGTCATTGGCCAAAAGTCACCCAGTTAGCTTTTGTGCAAAAGGCCGGACTAGAACTCACAGTCTCCTGGTGATTAGCCCAAAGTCACCCAGTTAGTTTTTGTGCCTAAGGCAAGACTAGAACTCACAGTCTCCTGGTGATTAGCCCAAAGTCACCCAGTTAGCTTTTGTGCCTAAGGCAAGACTAGAACTCACAGTCTCCTGGTGATTAGCCCAAAGTCACCCAGTTAGCTTTTGTGCCTAAGGCAAGACTAGAACTCACAGTCTGCTGGTCATTGGCCAAAAGTCACCCAGATGGCTTTTATGTCAAAGGCAGGACTAGAACTGACAATTTCCTGATTTTTAGGCCAGCACCTTCACCACTAGTCCAAACGGGTTCTGTCAAACTTTGGGAGTTTAGCCACTATCCTTTCATTGATTTAACTTCACTGATCCATGCCCTTATGTTCTTTCACCTGGATTTTTTTTTTTAAAGTAATTTATTGTATTTGCCCAATTCAACAGCCTCTGTGTTCTGCTCCAGCTACGGACCCCAAAGAATGCAGCACACACAAAGTCTGTACAAACTTTAGTTTACTAAATTAAATCAGTCTTTTTCAAACAAAGGCAGTTAATTAACTTTCTTAACAGTCTACAAGAATCCAAAGAATAAATAATCGTAATCTTACTATGGTTGGCAGAAAGCCCAGAAGCAATTTGCAGGAAACTGTTAAGAGAACTAAGATCAATTTGCAGGGAACGAAGTTGTTCCCTGAAAATTGCCTCAGTTGTCATCCTTCCTTAAATAGGCTAAGGGAGCGGCCAATTAGCCCCAAGCCTTACTCTCGAGGAGACCTCTTCCTGAGGAGCCACTCCCGCCTTTTGGCAGCTCTGCACGCCCGTGCATTGAGAAGAGGCTCCTCCTCTTCTTCCTCTTCACTTATGTGAGCTTCTGGAGCTTCTGAAGGCCCTGGTTGAATCCCCACCTCTGGCACCACATCTTCTCCAGCCTCCTCATTGTCTGACTCGAGTGCCAGCTGCACAGGCTGCTGGCGCAGCACCACACCAGCCTCCTCGCTGTTGGAATCAGCTACTAGCTGCACAGGCCGCTGATGGGCCACAACACTCTGGTGGCTTAGAAAATATAATACTAAATTAAAACAGCAAGAGCACTTAAGACTTATATACCACTTCACAGTGTTTTACAGCCCTCTCTAAGCAGTTTATAGAATCAGCATATTTGCCCCCAACAAGCTGGCTCCTCATTTTACACACCTCAGAAGGATGAAAGGCTGAGTCAACCTTGAGCCAGTGAGAATCGAACTGCCAACAGTAAGCAGAGTCCGCTTGCAATACTGCATTCTAACCCCGGCTCCACCACGGCTATGATTAAAAGCATAACAAAACAGTTTGCACTAAAATCATTAATTAAAACCAAGTACAATTTTTCTTTTTCTTTCTTTCTTTCTTTCTTTCTTTCTTTCTTTCTTTCTTTCTTTCTTTCTTTCTTTCTTTCTTTCTTTCTTTCTTTCTTCCTTCCTTCCTTCCTTCCTTCCTCCCTCCCTCCCTCCCTCCCTCCCTCCCTCCCTCCCTTCCCTTCCCTCCTCCTCCTCCTCCTCCTCCTCCTCCTCCTCCTCCTCCTCCTCCTCCTCCTCCTCCTCCTCCTCCTCCTCCTCCTCCTCCTCCTCCTCTTCTTCTTCTTCTTCTTCTTCTTCTTCTTCTTCTTCTTCTTCTTCTTCTTCTTCTTCTTCTTCTTCTTCTTCTTCTTCTTCTTCTTCTTCTTCCATGTCTAGATCAAATTTTAAATTGCTGGAATGAAGCCACCTTCTTGCCTTTGTCGTTGGCCAAAATAAATCAAGTTTCAGGTAGTAGCTGACATACCAGCAGATAGACTGGGCTTTGTGTCTCTCTACATTCACATAGCGTGTTGTTATCCACTAAGAGCCTCCACTTGAGCATATTGGTTTTGCATTTAGGTGCTCCAACTCTCAACCTATTCAGGGCCCTGCAAGTAGTACAGATTTGGGGAACGATGGCCCCTTTATGACTTGTGGACTTCAACTCCCAAAATTCCTAAGCCAGCATTCTGGGAGTTGAAGTCATAAAAAGGCCATTGTTCCCCACCCCTGAAGTCAGAGGTGGGCTTTACATAATTTAACAAATGGTTCACCCAGCTCTAAAAATGTGAGCGTGCGTATCTTCCGGGCATGTGCGTGGGATTCTGCCAGGAGTGGGTTCTACTTACTTTTACTACCGGTTCACAATGGGGCCACACGCATACACATTTTAATGACGTCGGGGTCGGTGGGCGGAGCCCCCTGCCAGTTTTACTACCGGTTCTATAGAACTAGTGCGAACCGGGGGCAACCCACCAATGGATTCCGCGCATACGCTTTGCTCACACATGCAGCTTGCATGCATACGCACAGCTTAGAAAATGTGGCTAAATAGGATGACATAGCCCTGGGGCAGGGAGGAGGACACCCGCAGGTCGCTACTACCAGTTCGCCTGAACCTGTCTGAACCGGCTGAATCCCACCACTGCCTGAAGTAGTATGTGAGATTAGATCCTTCAGCCATATCCTCCCTTAATGTTATTCCTTGCTCGATGGACTCGTTCCTCCATTTTTTAATTTGATTTTGTTCCTTGTGTACCCTCAAGAAGGTTTCTTCTTGCCGTAAATCTGTTCCTAGATCTGAGTCAGCAGGCTTGGGGCATACGTCCCTTTAGAGGATGTCAAAGATCATTCTTTTTGCTTAGTCCTCTTGGCATCTGGTGCTACTTCTCTCCTGATCTTAGGTGGGGCAATGCCAGCGAGAGGATATATTTTCTCAGTTGGTGTGTAGATTATGCTAACGCTGAGTAAGAAACAGGAGTACAACCCAAACATTCAGATGATGGAGGATCTCATTACAGACTGATCAAATGAACAGACTCCGAGTCTGTTTTGGGACGAAGAGATTGAAGAGCTTCAGAGAGACCCCAACTTAATTAACTTACTAATAAAGGGAGGGTTTATAAGTCAAGCAATGTGATGCTTATTTGATTATACCACCACACAAATGCGATCACGCTGGCATTATTGACGTTCCGGTCAATATTATGAGTACTGTGGAGGATTTTCTTGAAGGACAGAAGGAAGATCCGTTACCAAGGCAACAATCCAATAAACAAGATTTGAGTCCAGGCCAAGAAAGTAATTTATGAAAATGCCTAAAACAAGCTCCCCACTTAATACACATGAGGATAAAAGAGAGAGGAAGGAAAATGTAATCGGACTTGCCAGCTTTGTAGCTGTAACTAATTTGATATCGTGAATGAAGTCTGTTTCTTCACCGTCCTATGGTAGACGTATGGAAGAGACACACATTTCACTATCCATCATGAATTGTACATGATAGTCCTTGATTTGCGTCCAAAATTTCTGCTGCTAAGCAAGACAGATATTCGGTGGAGTTTTGATCCATTTTACGACGTGTATTGACGCAGTTGTTGAAGTGAATCACTGCTGTTGTTAAATTAGTAACACTAATTTAAATTTCACTTGTTAAGTGAATCTGGCTTCCTCATTGACTTTGCTTGTCAGAAATTCTGTAAATAGGGATCACATGAGCCTGGGACATTATAACCGTCATAAATACGAGACAGTTGCCAAGGGCCTGAATTTTGATCACATGACCACAGAGATGATGCAATGGTCATAAGTGTGAAAAATGGTTATAAATCACTTTTTTTTCAGTGTCGTAACTTTGAATGATCACTAAACGAATGGTTGTAAGTCCAGGTCTACCTGTAATGTGTTCCAGAAATTCTTTCCAGTATTAATCAAAATCTTTCATCATCTGGATTTGGAACTTCCTTCCCTCCCATCTGCCACTTTTTCTTAAGGTGATAATTCAGTGATAAAATTAATCTTCAGCTTTGATAATAGAAAACAATTATTATTATTATTATTATTATTATTATTATTATTATTATTATTATTATTATTATTATTATTATTATTATTATTATTATTATTATTATTTTGTGATCTAATGTCAGTTTTGGAATCCACTTGAAACTGAATGACCATGTCGTCTGGTTAAAATAGTGATGCACGTAGTCCTTGTTTAGTGACTGACTCATTTAGTGACGTTCTGCATTTTTGACAGTGATGAAAATTAATTTTGCAACCAATCCTTGTGTTGACCTTTGCAGATCAGTAAAGCAAAGGAAAACTGAAAGAAGATCATAAACACAATTAAGATTTTATTTTGCTTACTCGCATCACTTAACAACTGAGTTGCCAGTCCTAATTGTGGCTGCTAAATAAGGACAATCTGTATGATTTAACATGGAATAATATTAGTGAAGGTCAACATCATATCTGAGCTTCAAACATATGCGCCACCACTAGATGGCAATAAAGAGATTTGTTCTACTCCCATCTATTGGCTCAATGAATCAAACTATGGACTTTGTATATTAGCAATAGCAATAGCACTTAGATTTATATACCACTTTACAGTACTTTACAGCCCTCTCTAAGCGGTTTACAGAGTCAGCATATTGCCCCCAACAATCTGGGTCCTCATTTTACCCACCTCGGAAGGATGGAAGGCTGAGTCAACCTTGAGCCTGGTGAGATTCGAACTGCCAAATTGCAGGCAGCCGGCAGTCAGCAGAAGTAGCCCGCAGTACTGCACTCTAACCACTGCACCATCATGGCATATATATATATTAATTTGATTTATATGCCGCCCTTCTCCGGAGACTCAGGGTGGCTTACACTGCGTTAAGCAATAGCCTTCATACTTTTGTATATTTTATACGAAGTCACAAACTGGGTCCTCAATTTACCTACCTTAGAAGGGATGGAAGGCTGAGTCAACCTTGAGCCTTGGTGAGATTCAAACTTACTTTAATTGTAGACAGCTGGTGTTAAATTACAGTGCTTTTAGTCTGCAGAGCTATCCAGGCTCCTGCAGGCTTATATTTAATAAGCCTTATTTCCTGTAAAATCTCTATGAACATACTGCCGCTTCAATTTATTATAGAGGTGTTGGTTCACTGCCCAGCATTTTAAAAATATAGACACCCCCCCTCCCAGATCAATCAAATCACACATTTAATCAGTCAAGAAAATTTTAATTAGTCGACCAAAGTGACATCCCTAAAATTAACACAACACTAATAGATTTGCCAAGAGCCACCGTCTTGCAAGATGCGTTCTGCATCAGACGGACAATGATTCTGCTAATTAATTAACCTATAACAAACCAGTTCAGCTTCCAAATTTTGGGGAAAGGTGCATTTGAATTAGTGTGCAAGCAAGCGTCTCATATAAGGCCAGTGTTTTCATATAGCAAGTCAAGAGCAGCTCGTTTTAATTACCGGCAACATTGTTGGAAAGGCAGCCATAATGCAGAACTGTGATTTAAGACAACTGAAGCTTTTCCTAGCCAGCTGTGCATTAGATTCATTTACCTGGCAGGATCTACTTCTGTTTTGATTTAAAGCATCGGAGATGGTTGTGTTGGGCGAGAGGGAGAAAAAAACCCATAAATTGTAAATATTCTTGCGGTGCCCTGAAAGCTATCCAATGCTTGGCTTGAGTCCACTCGATGGCATGCAGTGGAAGATGATATATTGTACTGTATGTAGTCGTAACCATTTGAAGGACACAAATCCAGCATGGTTTACAACTTTATGTACTACTTAAGTCTATTAAGTTGCCACAAGACTGTTTGCTGTTATTCTATGAATAAGGTCAAATAATTGTTCTTGTGGAAGGAAAGAGAAATGACTTCAGAGATATGTCTGAATGGAGATATGGAGATTCTCATTCATCCAGATCAGGGTTTATTTATTTATTTTATTCATTTATTTTTTTAAAATTTTTATACCGCCCCCTCACCCGAAGGACTCGGGGTGGTGAACAGCCAAAATTAAAAAACATACAATATAAACATTAAAATACTATAAAAACAAAATTAAATTTGTCCCAAAGGTGTTTTTTCAAGGGGCAACCGGAATTTCTTTGTTGTTCCTTGAAGATGTTTCGCTTCTCATCCAAGAAACTTTTTCAGTACTGACTGAATGGTGAGGAATGGAAGGATTTATATTCCTTGCAGTCATTTGATTGAGGGGGAGAGAGATACACCACCACCTGTCCAGTGGTGGGTTTCAATTTTTTTTTTTACTACCGGTTATGTGGGTGTGGCTTGGTGGGCGTGGCATGGCTTGGTGGGCGTGGCAGGGGAAGGATAGTGTAAAATCTCCATTCCCTCCCCACTCTAGGGAAAGGATACTGCAAAATCCCCATTTCCTCCTGATCAGCTGGGACTCGGGAGGCAGAGAGGTCGGGGCCAATCAGAGGTGATATTTACCGGTTCTCTGAACTACTCAAAATTTCTACTACCAGTTCTCCAGAACTGGTCAGAACCTGCTGAAACCCACCTCTGCACATGTCTCCTCTTTACAACACAGTCATTTCAGGAGTTCCAAGAGGGTTCCACACACCCATTTGCACTGTGATTCATGTGACTTTGAGGGCACAGATAAACCTCCAACTGGCTTCAACGACTCTCAGAGAGAGTGCTAACAACCAGATGATTGCAAGGAACATAAATCCTTTCATTTGCCACCATTCAGTCAGAACCAAAGAAGCTTCTTGGATAAGAAGCGAAACATCTTCAAGGAAAAAGAAAGGAAGTCTAGAAGCCTCTTGAAAAAGCACCTTTCGATTTCGGAGAAATAATATGGTAAAACAATGGACGTAATTTTTTTAAAAATACATAATAACTTAAATATTAAGTAATAGTATTATAAATAAACCAAACAAACAAACAAACAAATAAATACACACACTCTACAGATTTTTAAACCACCCTTTAATATGTTTGGGCATGAGTTGCAGTGAGAAAGTATTTCTTTCACAAATTTTGGGTGGGATTGAGGATTTATTTTGGGGGTAAACAGGCTCACCCAGTTTACCGTTTCTTGCCTGAAATTGGTAGGAAAACACATCACTTAGATCAATATTTTTATTGGGAGGTATTTTGAAAGTCTTAAAGGGTTGCCCCTTAGAAGTTAGAGGAGGGGTCTCCAAAGTTGTAGACTTCAACTCCCAGAATTCCTCAGCCAGCCATGCTGGCTGGTGAATTTTGGGAGTTGAAGTCCACAAGTCTCAAAGTTACTAAGTTTGGAGACCCCTGGGTTAGAGGCAGCGGTGGGTTTCAAAATTTTTTTACTACTGGTTCTGTGGGTGTGGCTTGGTGGGCGTGGCATGGCTTGGTGGGCGTGGCATGGCTTGGTGGGTGTGGCAGGGGAAGGATACTGCAAAATCTCCCATTTCCTCCCGATCCGTTGGGACTTGGGAGGCAGAGAATAGATGGGGTGGGGCCAGTCAGAATTTTTACTACCAGTTCTCAAAATTTCTGCTACCAGTTCTCCAGAACTGGTCAGAACCTGCTGAAACCCACCTCTGGTTAGAGGCCAAATAGAAGCGGTGGGATGAGGAAGACTGAAATAAAGAAGATGCCAAAATCAACATGAGGTCATGGCATGCAAAATGAACGAATCCCATTATGTTTATATGGCTAACTAATGCTTTTTTTTTTTTTTTTTAATATGGCTTAAGGTGAGACGATTCTGCATTCAGCCAGCGTCCAGGACAACATGGTCTTCAGCCGAGTCTTTCAGATCTTGTACCGGAATGAAGAGATTCTCCTCAACGAATCCATGAACTTCTCTGTGCATCTCCTGCTGGATGGTGAGAGGGTGAGATGGTTTTGATTCTCTTAAAGAAGACTCCTCCTCACACATATATGAGCATGAATGAAAATGCATGCATGGTTATAGGTACAGTGGTACCTCAGTACTCATCGTTAATTGGTTCCGGGAGACGTGATGAGTACCAAAAATGTTGAGTACCAATCAAATTTTTCTCATAAGGAATAATGTAGTGAGTCACAAGGCAGCCGATTCCAACAAGTTCTAGCGTATCCGTTGAGTACCAAACAAACAACGATACCGGGACAAAATTTTTGCATCAGAATGCATTGTGTAGCAAATTTGATGAGTTTTAAAGCAGTTGAGTAACAAGGTACCACAGTATACAAGTATACACAGTATACAAGTGTACACAGTATACAAGTGTACACAGTATACAAGGGTCTAGAAAACTTAAAACTATGCCGTCTTCGGTATAACCTAAGCATAGCTCATAAAATTATCTGCTACAATGTCCTACCTGTCAATGAGTACTTCAGCTTCAACCACAACAATACACGAGCACACAATAGATACAAACTTAAAGTGAACCGGTCCAAACTCAATTGCAGAAAATATGACTTCAGCAACAGAGTAGTCAATGCCTGGAATGCACTACCTGACTCTATGGTTTCATCCCCAAATCCCCAAAATTTTAACCTGTCTACTGTTGTTTGTTTGTTTGTTTGTTTGTTTGTTTGTTTGTTTGTTTGTTTTTAATTTGATTTATATGCCGCCCTTCTCCGGAGACTCAGGGCGGCTTACAATGCGTTAAGCAATAGCCTTCATACTTTTGTATATTTATACAAAGTCACCTTATTGCCCCCACAATCCGGGTCCTCAATTTACCTACCTTAGAAAGGATGGAAGGCTGAGTCAACCTTGAGCCTGGTGAGATTCGAACTTACAGTAATTGCAGACAGCTGGTGTTAATCACAATGCTTTTAGTCTGCTGAGCCACCAGGCCCCTGTTTTTTGTTTTTTGTTTTAATTTGATTTATATGCCGCCCTTCTCCGGAGACTCAGGACGGCTTACAATGCGTTAAGCAATAGTTGACTTCACCCCATTCCTAAGAGGTCTGTAAGAGCATCAGCGTGCCTACCATCCCTGTCCTAATATTTCCTCTACTTGTATCTATTTTATGTATTCAATTCATGGAAGAGGCCATCTGCAGATTGGTGGGATCTACAGCTAGACTGGAGGGAGGTGTTAAGAAGGGAACAAGCTTAGAGTCCTTTCACTACAAAAAGTGGTACAAGTTTCCCCCAGCATCTCTGAAGCCTTATCTGACAGTTCCCAAGGGAATGCAGTTAAGTCTAGAGAGATTCTTGTAACATAAGTGACTAACAATAACGTTTCTGCTTGAGACTGTTTATGGGTGATTCTGGATGCTTGTGTGTGACAGTAGCTCGGAGCTGAATGGGACTCTCTGAAGTTGTTTGTTTGCTTGAAAGACATTTCATTACCCAAGTAGGTAACATCATCAGTATGGGAGCACAACAACCTCCACATATTTGTTACATATGTCTTGTCATTC